>NC_052501.1:81408419-81708419 GCF_016617805.1 Bactrocera tryoni
AATTAAAATTTAAAAATTAATTAATTATAATTAAAAAATTAATTAATAAATTTCGACGAAAATTTTCAATGGGTATAATGATAAAAATATGAATTACAATATTTTGAACCAATAAAAGGAAAATTATTAATTATATTCTAATAAATCTTATTTATGATTAACAATAATTTATTAGTTATTATTAGCTTTTGTCATTTCTAAACAATAAAAAATCGGAAACTTAGTACTCTTTCATAGATGTTCCTGCTATTGTATCCCACACATCATTCGCATTTTTTATCCTTTTTATTATATGTTCGGGCAGTTTTAATTACGCAGTTAATTGCATGCGGCTTTTATTGACACACAAATGCGCACATTTAAAGCAATACTGTTCACATATACCAATATATATGTATTTACATATACATATATACTCCTTTATACATAATCGCTTGTCAATAATTGCATATCTACCTCGCCGTATTAACTGGCTTCTTCCTTTGAAATCATTTAATTTTTCCAACAAATAAGATGTGATTTGCATTACAGCACCGCTGACAATTGAATGCTGTTATTTACACGTACACATATACAGTTGCGCATATGTCAAAAGTGACAATTTGGCATTTTATGCATGATGTTATATTGTAAAATGTCAGCAAGGGAATTTAAGTGAACAACATTGGAATTTTTCCATATGATTGTTGTTGTAACATGTTACAAAAACAAAATTAAATAATTTGTATGCCTGTAATATTTGCATTTTTACAATTTTTT
Source organism: Bactrocera tryoni (assembly GCF_016617805.1). Lineage (NCBI taxonomy): Eukaryota > Metazoa > Arthropoda > Insecta > Diptera > Tephritidae > Bactrocera > Bactrocera tryoni. The sequence goes on from NC_052501.1 coordinate 81,409,179, forward strand.
TTAAACAAGTTGTTTGACTATGTCGGTGAGTACAAGTGTGAGTAGCTCGATAATTATGACAGGTATAAAGTTTTTTAATTAAACATAAATATGCGGGTAAAAAATAAATAAAAAATCATGCAATGCATCATTGACAACGGTTTTGACTTTACAATATGTAATATGATACCTATATAATACATAGGTGTCCGTTATTTTTTACAATGATTTCTTTTGTTTTTGTTTTTGTTTTGCTGACGCCCCCTGAAATTTCAATTTCTACCATAAAAAAACGTTATGCAATTTAGCAAGCTCTTAATTTTCAATTTACGCAGTGCCTAATCGTTTTACTTTTGCCACTTATACTCGTATATGTAGTATGGAGTTTTTTATATCTTTTTTCTTCAAGAAAAAAAGAATATATAGTACTTATACAAAATTTTGCGTTCTACAAAGAAGTTATAACTATCCTGTTTTTTTAACTTTCGCTTACAAGTTTTAAGCAGTTAAAGTATACATCAAATATATTGGGCAGTAGATGTACACCATGCCGTATGAGCAACACAGAGCATATGAGGCACTTTTGCAGTATTTAAGTATAAGGAATACTGGTTGTTTAAAGAAGGTAAAATATTATAACTATTTTTGTTTATTTTAGATATTTTATTTCAGTTGATTATAAAAATCATTTTTGAAACTTCCCTGAATTTAATTTTTTTTGGTTAAATGACATAATTTGAGATGACTTGATGTGACGTCATGTGATGTGATATAAGTTGAAATTATTTGGTATGTCACATGTGCTATGATTTGTTATATATGTGTCATGTGATGAAATATTATTTAATTTGTCATAATGCGATATGACTGGGTATAAATAATAGAATGATGATATGATTTATGATGTTGCGGCATAATTGATACGTGATGTAACATTGTATACAATAAATTGATAAGATGTGATGAGGTTATAGCATTAAATACAATAATTTGATAAGATGTGATGATATGTGACCAAAACAGAGACGATTTGATGTAATATTTTAGTATGATGACTTTTTTGGCACATGGCGTGGCTAAAATCTAAGAAAAAATCGATGATGTTATTGATACATGTGATACAATTTAAAATGACATAATGTGTTGATATGACTTCATGTGATAAGCTTTGATATAATTGTCTGGGCGACGGTATGATGTGATGCTTTATAATGTTATGTCATGATTTGATGATACATTTCAAAGCTTCATCATCAAAGCTGCATTAAATAAATTGCATGCGTGATGGCATGATATGATATAGTAACATAATTTGATATATGTAAAAGTATGGACGACTGTATGATGTATTTGTTTTATTGATAAATGATGCGACGTTAACTACAGTAATTTTATGATATGTGAGGTGAATAGATCAAGGATGCTATGATGTGATCTGACTAAATGTAATGTGATACAATTTCATATGATATCACGGGATTTAATATTATGTGATGTGATAAAAAGTGATATAAAAAGTTATGTGACAAAATTGATCGAATATAATGTGATCTGACAAAATGTGACGTGACATAATTTATTATGACATCACTTCGTCTATTATTATATGCCATGACATGATGTAAATGTTATGGTCAAAGAGATATGTTGTGTGCGATACGAGTACTATACTATTGTGATTAAATAGAAATGTGATTTGGCCATTTCATTTCCTTCCAAGTAATCTCCAATGCAGTATGAGATGGATTATAGCTCTTCTTTGTTCAATAAATTCAGACAAAGTAAAAATCGAAGAATTCACTTTTAGAACCTCACAAAACGACGCGTATTTCAAATACTAATGAATATGTCACTAACAGTACTACCAACTTACAGAAAAAAAAATTTACCGATTCGAAAAACACGCGAAGTATAAATTAAAAATTCACCTTACAATTTGATCACAGTAGTTCATATAAGATATGCTTTAAATTCGGTCTATTTTGATATAATCTGATGGCAAGCGGTGTGCTTTGCAACGAAGACTTGAAAGCAATTTGATGTGACAACATGTTTCAATAATTAAACAACTCATTTAAATAACATCAACAAAATATGTTGAAGAGATATAACTATATAATTAGGATGGGACACTTTATGGTGCGACAATTTTTTCTCACGAAATTTGTTCTACGGAACCAGAACGGATCCGTATTTTTTATACGGTCAGAACTCTGCCGCTAGAACAACAACATCATCAAGCACAACAATTTGTGACTAAATAACAGTATGTACGAATACTACCTGTATTCGGAGCAAAGGCAAATAATCTGAAGTGATTTCATATCACTCATTCATTTGGTTATGGGCGTTTGAAATTTCACAATACATCAATAAATGTGATGTGATGTGACATTTTATTGTCATATGCTTCAGTACGCATTAATTTTCAAGTATTTTAGTGGTTTTATACACTAAAAGATACTGCTCAATTTATTAACATAAAATTGGTAATTTGAAGTGATTTATGAATTTCAAAAATTATCATCTCACTACAACAACTTTACTTATTTCCTGTCCAGACGTCTACACGTTTGCCACAAAAACTCCTTACTCGACATCTATGTTATAACTACTGAGGTCAATGTGAACTACATATGTATAGCTATGTGTATAAAGGCGCTAATATGCGAAATGGGCAATGAAAGCAATAAAGAAATGAAAATATGGCAACGATTAAGCACATGTGGTTATTGTTATTGGCAAATGTTTCGTGAAAATTAATTTGCGCAGCCGGAAAATTCCTACATCAAATAAAAATTAATGTTATATAAAGGTTTTAGAAAAAAAAATATAAAAAAAAGTGTCTACACAATTGAGAATAAGTTTCATTGAGTTAACCCAAAGTGTATAGTAAGTTAGCAAATTTTCTTTTGTTGAAAATCTCGAGATAAATTCATGTGTGCAACCGCACACTGACGCTTATCAATACACAAAGACATGTAAATATGTAAATTTTATAAAAACAAGACGCATAATCAATTAAAAAATTTCGTCTAGCCACTTCTTAAGCATACCAAGCTGACTGCATGTGCCTTTTAGCTGCTTACATAACATGCTTAAGTACAAAAATACTTCAATAATCAAGTGTTTGACAGAAATACTATACATAGATATATACGACATTTCTCACATATTTCTAAGTCATATATTTCTAACTTACATATTTCTAACTCACATATTTCTTAGCTAACTAAGCCTTTGTATATTGTAATTCCATCAAGCACGTCCATTTGTCAAGGTCTTTCGCAAATATTTGCCATAGACTGTCCTTTTTGCGAACCTTTTTGTTTTGCGGCTTTTCTATGTGAGCACTTAATAGCTAAAAAAATTTACTGGAAATATCCATATATGTTATATACATATACATACATATATAAATATATTCGAAAGCGAACTGTAGACACATGTATTTTGTAATTGTTATTTTGTTATGCCCTTAAGTGTTAAGTGAGTGGAAATAGTCCGAAAAGTTTGCATGAATACGTGCATTTCAAGCGTAAGTAATTCACAAGAATTTCGTTTTTACTTAACTTGACTCAGCTCGTTGTGAAATCAAGCTGTTACTTGGCTGAGAGAAGAAAAGCAGTATTTTGCTCTATGAAGTGTGCTTCTGAAGCTTTGCGGCTGCAGTGCACTAAATATACTTTTAATAAAACAAAAAAATCTTTTGGTTTTGTGAATTATGAAAAGCTCGTTTTAGCATTGTTAATTGGGGTGATAGAATTTCGTATACTTGTACTTTTTTCGAATAAAATAAATAAATATAAAAAGAAAGAGTACTGGAATCGCTTGACACAATGTCCTCATATCTAAGGCCTCTTAAGTGTAGGAATTCTTACACTCACGTTTCTTAAAGTTTTTTGTGAAATTTTCCCTCTTTTTTACAAAAATCATAATAATAAGATCTCATGCATACTTTCTGTCGAATTTTGAATTCCTTTTTACTTTTTTGATATTAATTCAATAAAATTTCGGTATTAACGGATTGATTAACTGACTTTCTGTTCAAATTGCCTAGCGCTTATAAGTATGCTTTGAAATCTGGCACATTCAAAAACCAGTAATAGAAACATTTATATATTTTTAGCAAAGCTCTATTCTACAATACTCGGTTATCTCTTACTCACTTGTATCGCCAAAAATTCACTCTCTGTCATGTTAAAGATATTTTACGAACTTTAACGCCAGACATAAAACTTCATTAGTTGAATCAGAAAGGCTTCCGTTTTCTCCATTTGAAGAGTTATCTTTGTATATACAATTTTATTTAGTTTATGTGCTGAAGAGTTTTCGTAATCGATAGGCAGCAATTTAAGCTTTGCAAGCCATTAAACACTTTTAAAGGGAAAACTTAGTGAATTTGTGCTCATATGCCCACATGCGCCAAGTTTTAAGCACTTTGCGGATTTTGAGTCTCAAATTGTAAATGACAAACAAAGCCATGTTTCAGAGAACAACAACTACAAAGTAAGTTCGATGAAAAGTTTACACGCAGATTTGAATAAAAATTGGATTGTCTGAGCATATGTATTCTGTGCATTTTTTTATTTACTGATAAAGTTTACCTTAGTAATGTATATGTTGTATGCTATCAGAAAGTTGAGATTTCAGAAAATATAATTTAATATAAAAACTATAATAAATATAAATGTTTAAATATACTAAACTTAGAAAAAAGCTGATATTTTTTTTTTTTGATTTTAAGTTATATTTTAAATAGAAAGAAAAATGCTATGTATTTGATACACAAGAAGGCAAGTTGACACCAAATTTCGCTTTTGGAAAAAATATTTTTGTACAAGATAAAAATAAAAACGATAAATGCCTGAATATTTGAATTTTTCACAGAAACTTTGAGCTTATGTAAAAGAGATGTTTAAAAGTTTAAGATATGTTTATAACATCTTTGGCATATAAGTTTTTTCTGTAGGTCGCAGTTTCGCCAGAAACTAAGTTAAGTTTAAGTTTAACTCTTAAAATTTCAACCAAATAAAATATCAAAAATTAATGGAAAATATTTAAAATCAAAATTTTAATAAAAAAAGCAAGTCACTTTTAATTTTTGATATTTTATCTTTCGCTTTCAATAGGTTTCAACATGCTATGAATTCCTTTGACTTTTTACCGTTTTCAAAGGGATCTGCACTGGTCTAGCGATAATATACAAGTATATAACAAGAATAAAAGTATAAAGAATAAAAAAATAAGTTGAAGTTTGATTAGAAACACGAAAAGAAATTTTCGACTACGCAATATTTTCAAGCAGCCAATCAGGAATTATATTTTCATATTTTAAATGAAAGAAAAAGTCGAATAAATTCATTTCAGTGCTGGGCAAAAGTGATTATAGAAAATAACTAAAATTAAAAAACAATTCTTCTTCAACACATCACTGTTTATTAAAAACAAAAACCATAACATCGCATCACTTGATGTTATTTAAATATATATCATACCACAGGACAATACATTATATGCTTTAATTACTAAACTAGAAAAACAACTAGCATGCGAATATAGTCATATCGAGAAAGTCTACACCTTTTTGGCTCTAAACTCTAACCGAAGTTAAAAGAAATACTATAAACCCATTTAATGGCGTAGCCACATACCCTTCGACCAATAAAGTCACATCATATCACATCGTATGCATAGTAGAAGTCTAGTGTGTGCTGTAAAATTCAAATGTATTAATCAATATAACAAAATTTGAAGAAAATAAACATTTTTACACATCAGCTCGCCCCAAAATTTTACTAAGCCTTTAGTACTGCCTAAGCATAAAACTGAGCTAAGTTAAGTGCTACAAAAAACTTAAAATGCATGCTCGCTTACTTATATAACGCCGTCAGCTAGAAATGTAGTTTGCTTACAGTACGCTTTAAGGAAATAAAATACAAGTTTTATGCGCATTTATATATTCTATATATAGTATATTATATATATATTATATGTGTGTAACATAAAAGACGCCTGTTAACCCTATAACAGCGAACTTAAACTGCAAACACACTTGTAGCACGTTTGCCCATAAATATGTATGCATTTTTGTATTTACATGCATAGGTAAGACTCGCAAATCTACCTACAAAGTTCATACTCCTATTAAAGCAAGCACTCACACACACACATACATGTATAGGTGCATATTTACACATGTAGCTGTAGTGTTTACAGCTACAACCCATTTGGCGCTGCAATAGAATATTCAAAGTGCAAAGTACAGACATTTTCAAAGTAATTTTATTGAAATTATTTAACTTTCCATAAGAGTACACACAAGCTGCCCATGCTGCCACAGCGCACATTCACTTGCCTACTACTACTTGCATGTGTGTAGAGGTGAGTGTGTGGGATTTTAAGTTTTTCTGTTTGTAAACAAGTTTGCGCAAATTCTGCAGACATATCAACGGTGCATATATGCAGTAGGTGTGCGTGTATGTGCATAAGTGTGTGTGGCAATGATGCGACTTGCTCTCGGCTGTTTGCTGCTAAGCATCTCTTTAATCCACTTTTTGCTGCATACTTTTATGGGCGTATGAGATTTCTTGTTTACATGTTGTTCGGTTAGGTTGGCAAGTCGGCAAGAGGCCACAAGCGGCTGAATGGATTTCCATATGTGCAAGTGTGTGTGTGTTATATGTATATATGCAAATTTATAGTTGAGAAAATTGCTTAATTTAAAAGTGTTAATTTCTGCTTGCTGCTGGTATCAAATAACGGTAAGTGCTAGTTTGAGCTATAGCGTGCATTTCCACCTTTTAGAAAACTAAATTAATAAAATGTGTAAATATGTATAAGAAATGTGTATGCTAGCTTACTTTCACGTGAGAAATCTCTGTAAATTTTTGTTTATTTTATTTGGAAAATACGGCATCTCATTAACCCACTAACTGCTATTTTCTCTGCTGCCAACAAATGCACATAAATTGCCTGCATAACGGTAATATTTAATAACCTGTGCAATTTCAATATTTTTTCTTTGACACTTGCAAGGAAAACTTTCCAAGCTGCGCTCAAATGGTCGAACAAATTCTTACTAAAGTTCCAACTCAAAACCAATCAGGCGTGTCATATTAAAGTGGTACGAAGAGGAAAAAGCGTGTACCACAAAAAGTGAAGGCAAAGAAATGTAAGCAAAACTTGCTGCTGTTCTTCCGCAAGCAGCATGTGGTTTTCTAATTATGAAATACTTGTGAGCCAAAGCAACGTAGGCTTCCAATAAAGGATTAAAGTAAAAGTTGCCGGCATAGAGCTGACAGCAGCAGCACGCAGCAAGCTAACGGCATGTCTTAGTAGCGCAACGCAACAGTTTGAGCAAAATGCCTGTAAGACAGCCAATCACTTGTCTGAAGTTGGAAATTCCACTTGAATTTGCGGGCAGCCCTGGCTCCTTTGATGGCTTCAATCGCTGTTGCAAGCTTGTTGTTTTCTTGGCAAAATGCTTTGTTGTAAACGTAAGTGTTGCATGCCCATACATGTTTTATTTGAAGGTTTATAGCGTGCGCTTAATGCTGCGCAACATTGCGGCAAAGCGGCTTTCAACTAATTGAAAGTTATTTTTTTGATGCTCTCTGGAGCGTACAAAAGTTATCATGTATGGTTTTTATTGGTTACTGTAAGTCATGCTGATATCTTAGATAAACAAAAAGACAGGTTGTAGCCATAAATTGTTAATTTTTGAAAATGACAGCTTATTTCTAAACATAATCGTCTTTTAACTCAATATATTGGGTGGTCGAAAAAGTCTTTTCGTATTTTGTTAATGGGTGTCGTTGCAGTCGTATATCTCCAGTGCTACCAATCGCATTGGAGCATACCATATAGTGTTGTAAAGGTGAGATCTTAAGCTTCATTTAACCAAAAAAATATAATTCGGGGATGTTAAAAAACAGTTACAGCTGTTCAAAAATGAGTGAAAATAATGAAAAAATTCGCTATATTTTGAAATTTTTATATTTAAAAAAAATTTGTTTATATAAAAAAAATTTATAAAATGCCAAGCAAGCTATCAATGTAATTTGTGAAGTTTACGGAGACTACACGAACTGATACAACATCGGCTCGTTCGCTTCCGTTCTGGAAATTTCGAAATTTTGATTTACACTGAAGAAAGTTTTACACTGTTCGAACAAAGTCTCTAGCGGAAAAATGGCAAAAAGTGGTCGACCAAAATGGTACATATTCGTTTATTTATTTATTATTATAAATATAAAAAAATAAGTTCAAATTTGGTAAGAAATACGAAAAAACTTTTTCGCTTTTCCGACTACCCAATATTTGACCCAGCGATACTTCAACTTCTTGGTGTGAAATTAAAAAAAAATAAAACCATTTTTTTTCATATTCCGACAGCTTAAGCATTTAAAAATAACATAGTCAATTTTCAAATCAATATCTAAAATAGTTTTTGAGTTACAGCCTAAAGTTTCTTTGCGGTCACTTACAATTACGAGAATATTGGCATACAGGATTATTATGATATCAACTGGGAGCACACTATGAATCCACCTGCTCGCAATGTTGGGCGCGAAAAGTACAACAAGTGTCATGTGACCCGGAAGGCCCACCCTGTCACTGGAATAAGCAAAAAAAATGCCAGTTTCTCTACTGCTGAAAAGACATGGATTTTTTTTGTTGAGAAGCCGCCATTTTGTCTTGTAACTATTTTGTGACTATTTCTTCAATCATTTTTATCATATTTATCTATCCGAAAAGTAATCCTAATAATTTTGTGGAGGACTTTCAGGGTATCTTTTACAGGAACGAAGGAACGCAATATTTGTATTAATAAAATATAAATTCTTAGAATAAGTTAAATTCGCCCAATGTTCATATATTTTATGTACATATGTATGTATATTCAATAAAAAGCCTCTCCACAAAGAATTAACAAAAAAATTAACAAAAAAAACACATTTTTTCGAACTTATAAGTGGATATAATCCCTTATATCGCATTATGTGAATAAAAGAAACTCGCTAAACTAAAAAAAATTAAAAAACAAAAAGTGTTGCCACTTAGCTGAATCACCTTAATCCGTTTATATTTAAACAAGTTTTTCTCGAAACACCATTTTTCGAATTTAATGCAGTGGTAACTCGAAATCGTCTTGTAACTATTTTCTTAATACAAGAATTCTGTGTATAATTGAACATATGATACACACATATGTATATACCCATCGGGTTTTTGATGTGATAGAATTTTGGCTGGCAAAAAACGAGCAAAATTTGCCGTAAAATTCAACTTTTTTTGAAATCGCCGTCATTTTTCAAATAGTCAATGTAGATCATACCTTGTAAATCTTATTCGAATTATGCTTAAACGCCGTTAAATCCTGCTGTTAAGTAGTCTCACGCTTGCGCTTCTTGTTCGAAATAAGCCTACGCCCCATCCCATCCCCCTTATGCTTTCTCATACTCAATATTTAACCCAGATAATATTTGGTTGCATTGAGTAGATGAGGTCGTGGACACTTTTCATGTCATCCTTCATGGTATTTTTCGTTTTCGAAATAACTTTGACGTGATTTTAAAAATTAAAAACTGATCCTTTTCGCTCAAAATAATTTTCAAACGGTCTAGAAAATTCTTCGTTTGTCATCAATTTTTCTTAGTCATTGGTCTTCTAATTATAAACTGTTCATGCGGTATTGTTTCAAACCTTACGGGAATCTGCTGTACAAGCAACTTGGCAAAAACATTTCAAGGCTTAATTCTCGACTCGACTACTGCCTTTACAACATTCAAGCTCAAACACTTCAGATTTCCACCTTCGAACATCAAAGTGATCTAGCTGAAATAGATTTCTATGAATTTCCGAATGCGAAGCGCGATCCTCGTCTTTGTGATAGAATCTCACCGAACATAACACTTCATCAAACACAAAAGTAATCGTGTTTTGGGAGGATTAATGTTTCTTTTCGAACATTTGTGTTCGGGATCATTAGCTCGAATAATCTATATTTTTGTGTGTTTAATCTAAATGAATAATCTATTATTTGTTTTTGGCAATGTACACAAATCTTTCTTCTAAATTGTGCGAGACGCCTTTCCAGTGGCAGTAGGCGTCACAACAATTGTTATTCTAAGAATTATTTGTTGTTACTTTCTCTTCTTTACGACGTCTCAAACTCTAATGCTCTAATATTTTGACAAAGCACCTGAACCGCCCATTGAAGATAGTTTACTCTTATTCTTAAAACTCGGAAGCAGAATAAGAACGAAACAAAGAATACTTTAACTGTAATTTAAGAAATAATAAAATACAAAACCAAACCACAAGGTCATTGGCCTTCAGAAAGCTCAGGACATTAAAAAATAATAATTAGTTCAGGTAGGAAAAAAGTTAGCAAGTGATTCAGGTAGCGAAGGTAGCCCAGTCTTTGTACTAGACAATATCAGGTAAGCGGGCACGCCCTTTTTCTACAACGATTATGAATTTAAATCATCCTTTCAAGCATAAGTGTTCGGAAAAACTGTATATAAACAGGTGCAAAATCACCAGAGCAACAGTTGAAAGCTGCAAGCGCTCAGGAGAACTACTAAGCATTCTAAATTATTTCCACAAAGTTTTGACTTAAATTAAAGAAGAAGATGAACAAGATGACCTTCTGCCAACAAGCCAATCAAGCAAAAAAGTAAGCATTTCTGAACTATTGCATTAAGCAGTTAAATAACTCTTAGTTTCTATTCTTACAGATTATACTACTCCAAAATGTGGAGCGGCGACTCACGTTCACAGAATGTAGTAAGCACTACAACGGCTGGACCACGTGACGGTTACAAGCCTAACAATGGGAATGCTAGAAATGGAGCTCTCCAGCAGCAGCAGCAACGTCAACACCAACAACCACGACAACAACAACAGCAGCGACTAAATCGACCACGGCAACACAACCAGCAACAACAACGACAAAACGGACAACAGCAACGGCCTCAGCAGAAGCCAGTCAAGCAGCTCGGTTTGACATCTGCCATCAGCTTGACTGAGCCCAGTACTGAAGAATTACTGCAGACAGCTGAATTACACAAAGCTTTAGAACCATTTGGCGTCTTCGAAACTCAAGCGGAGCTTAATCAGCGCATGCAAATCTTAGCCAAGCTCAATACGCTCGTCAAGCAGTGGATTAAAGATGTCTCCGTGGCAAAGCATGTGCCCGAGGCCGCTGCTGAGAAATTGGGTGGCAAAATATACACTTTCGGTTCATATCGCCTAGGCGTACATCATAGAGGCGCCGATATTGATGCGCTCTGTGTGGCGCCACTTTATGTCGAACGTGCGGATTACTTCACCACATTCTTTGAGTTGCTGAAGCAGCAAGCCGAAGTGACCGAGTGTCGTGCGGTTGAAGAGGCCTTCGTGCCGGTCATAAAAATGAAATTTGACGACATTGAAATTGATTTGTTGTTTGCGAGTCTGTCGCTCAAAGAGATACCGGACGACTTTAGTTTGAGTGATAATAATTTGCTGCGCAATCTGGATCCACGCTCGGTGCGCAGTTTGAATGGCTGTCGCGTGACCGATGAAATACTGGAGCTTGTGCCGAATATAGAGAACTTTCGCTTGACGTTGCGAGCGATCAAGTTGTGGGCGAAAAGTGAGTATCACACAGTGGATTTACTTATATTGTATATTTAAACTAAAATCATTTTTTTTTGCTTGCAGAACATGGCATTTACTCAAATTCGATGGGATACTTTGGTGGCGTGACATGGGCTATGTTAGTGGCACGCACCTGTCAGCTTTATCCGAATGCGACGGCCGCCACTTTGGTGCATAAATTCTTTCTGGTCTTCTCACGTTGGCAGTGGCCACATCCAGTCTTGCTCAGACAACCCGAAAATGTGAACTTACGGTTTCCGGTAAGTAGCTTGAGTTTATGAAATTTTTATTGACAAGTTTGCTAATATTATATTTTTGTACATTTTAGGTTTGGGACCCACGTGTCAACGCTGCGGATCGCTATCATCTAATGCCCATCATAACACCGGCATATCCACAACAAAATTCCACATTCAACGTGTTGGAGTCAACTAAAAACGTTATAGTGAATGAACTTAATCGTGGCTTGTCTACAGTCGATGAAATCATGCGCGGCAATGCTTCATGGAACCGACTCTTCGAGGCGCCGAGTTTCTTTTACACATACCGCCACTTTCTGGTGCTTTCAGCCTCCTCAACAACAGCGTCTGATCAGCTGGAGTGGTGTGGCCTAGTTGAATCGCGGATACGCTTATTGGTTGCTAATCTAGAACGCAATGAACACATTTCGTTGGCGCGTGTGAATCCGAAAAGTTTCGACTACAAGCAGAATGGAGAGAAGACGCAGATTGGAAGCTGTATTCCAACAGCTTGCCAAACACCATTCTGCGCGTTGTGGTTTATCGGCTTGGAATTCAAAAGCGTTAAGAATTTGAATGTGGACCTTACAGCGTGTATACAAACCTTCACTGACCAGGTCATGCAACATGCGGCAAACATAAAAATGCTGAAGTATGGTATGCAACTTGACACGTGCCACGTGAAGCGTAAGGATCTCTCGCAGTATTTGGATAAGGATTTCTTGAAGCGCGAACGCAAAGCCATGGATCAGCATAAGAGTTTTGACAATGCAATTTCAGCGAAGACCAAACGTTCGTCATCCGAGTTGTCTTCAGAGGAAGAGGGTGGTACTGCTAAGAAGTCGCGCTCTAGCGGATCGGAAGATAGTTCTTAGTGCTAAATATGTATTATGGCAGTATGACTCGAACTAAGAACGATAATAAAATATTTTTAATGAAAACAAATTAAGCAAAATGGGAATTTTTTATTTTTATTAAAAATAAATTAAATGTAATTTTATCTAAACAGTCTTAAAAAAATAATACAATAATTTTTCTTTAATAAAAGCTGAATTTTTCACTGATAGTAGACAAAAAAATTTACTTTAAATTTTAATTATTTAAATTAATTTATTTTCAAAAACCACATTATTTAAAGTAGGAAATAATAATATTTAAATAAAGTTTCTAATTAAATTTTTGCAGTTAGAAAAATATTCAAGATTTAAAATTGAAAATTTTGAAATTGAGATAAGAAACATTGACAAATTGAGAAAAATTTAGTATTTCAGAAAGTAATTTAATAAATATTAATATATAATAAGCAATAAATATGACAATTTGAACAATTTAAAAACAAAATTGAAAAAATCGAAAAAATTATTTTGCATGTACAATTAAAAAAAATATTCAATAGATCATTTCTAATAAAGAATTTTAGTTATGAACTTATTATTGTTTAAATTTTTTGGAAATTTTTATTACTAAACTGATTTTTTTGTATATTTTTATATATATATATATTTAATATACTTTAGGAAAATAAAAAGGTTAAGAAAGTTCAAGAAATGAGCACCAGTTTAAATTAAAAAATAACCAAATAAAAAAAAATCAATACAAATATACAATATGTCTGAAAAAAAAAATTTGAAAATCTAGGTTATGTTAGGTTGGGTTTAATGGCTGATCTAGAGATCGCACTAAACTGCAATTTAAATTCCCCAAGTAAATGATATTTCAAAAAAATTAATTTTGCTAAGTTGGTAGGACTATCCTTAATTACTATGCCAAATATGAGCGCGATCTGTCAAACCAGCTTGCTTACAATAACTGCTAAGTCGGTAGTACGTTGCGAATGGATAGAAATATCGAACAAAGAACTTGTCTCAAATTTTGTATTTCCAACCAAGTGTCGAGTGCGGAATCATTGCGAATATGGGAAAGGGCTTACTCTGATTCAGTTTTATCAAAACCACAAGCCTACGAGTAGCACAAAGCCTTCAAGGACGATCGAGAGATCATTCTGCCTCATTCTGGACGACTTTCGACCTCTTTAACTGATGAAAATGTTTAAAATGTTAAGGATATGGTGCTTGAAAATCGTCAGGCAAGTATTAGAGAGATTGCACCTTAATCTCGACATCCCTTGCGAGTTCGTTCGAATGATTTTGGTGGATAATTTGGGTATGAAACGCGTTTTTGTCATCTCGTCTCGATAAAGCTGAATTTTTTTTTTCAAAAAGAGTACCGTAAACAGATATTTGGACATGTTTAATAGTGCGCATTCCGATCTTAGGACAATGAAGAGTATTAAAACTGTCGAGGAGACATGGGTTTATGAGTTTGACATGCAAACAAGTCAAGAATCATCGGAAAATAGAAATATACGAGCCGAAACCAGAAAAACCACACAAAAGTTGCTCAAAAACAAATCTGATACTCATTGTTTTCTTCGATATTCGTGGTTTGGTGTATCATGAATTTATTTCGGTAGAACAGACGGTCTATTAGGGATTCTGTTTGACCGTGCTGAGGCATTTGCGTGAGAACATCCATCGAAAACGGTCAGAATTTTGGAAGAACAATTCCTGAATTTCACACGATGACAATGCAACATCGATTGTGACTCAATTTAAAGTCAAAAACGCAATGATTATCATCGATCAACCACCGTATTCAACAGATTTGGCTCCGCGTGTTTGGTTCTCAAAGTGAAATTGCCGGTACGTGAAATCCGTTTTCTGCCAATCGAAGAGATTAAAAATAAATTCATGAAGGAGCTGAAGGTCATCTCAAAAAGTGCTGATGAAAAGTGTTTCGAGGACTGGAAAACTCGTTGTCATAAGTATATTTTGTCTCATAGGCATAACTTTGAAGGCGACAAAATAAATATTGATGAATAATTAAATATTTTGCGCTTTATTTATACAGTCTTTTGTGAGCCCATAAAAATATAAATCCTGCAATTCATACTTACAACGTACAGTTCGGTGAAGATTTGGTATTATGAGCTGCCAAATGTTTACATCTTAACCCTACAAACGTAGGACAGTCAAGAAGGTAGTGCTTAGATGATGCCACCTCGACTTCTTCCAAACAGCTTCCGCAGCTTGCATCCGGTAAGCATGAACGCCGATAGGGCAATGGTCTGTTAGATCATCCACAAATACAGTTACAGTTACCGCGAAGCACAGTTATTGAATAGTGGAATACACGAGGAGAGGAGAGCACTGACTCGCTCCCATTCTACTTATGGATGAGCTAGGGATACCCTTTCTTGCCAGCTCATCAGCTTTACAGTTACACGCGATTCCGCTGTGGTCTGGCAGCCAAAGCGGCCTTTTCGCAAGATGATTCGATGCTATTGATACCGAGGTTAGGCATTCCTTAACCAGTCAAATTAACACCCGGCTAATGTGTTCTAGGCTGGCAACGATGCTCCTTTATCAGAGTGAATAGTCAATTCTCTGAAGGAGGCTGTAGTTCAGAGCAGTATATATATGAACTATGTGTTCATTTGGAAAAAATCTAATAAAATATAGAAATGAATTCTGAAATTTATTTTAAAACTCTGCGCTCACACTGCTACCGTCTACGCGAGAATTAATAAACGAGGCACAACAACTTAATGTACTGCCACAACAAAAGTTCTAGAATTATTGTAGTATTGTCAGAATTCCGTGGGTTCATTGCAATGGATGCATAGGTCAAATGCACAAGTTTCAAAAGTTTCGCAACACTTCTACAACAACAACGCAACTAGTTGCTAGTAACGAGCTATGCTAATGTTTTGCGCCGCCACACTACACTTCTGCTTATGAATATGCCCAACTAGCTTATGCACACAAGTATTTGCTGTGCAAAGTTTCGTGTTTATTGCTGTTGTTTTTGCTGTATTTTGTTGTCATTGTTTATTTACAACTGAAAGTATGCAAACTACAAGTATTTCACCAGCAGCTAAGCACTTGCCTGCGAAGTGAGTGGTGTGAGTGGTGAGAGGTTTGGAGGGAAGGGCGAAAATGTGGTAGTGAGAATGAGAGGCACAAGAATGCG
This sequence comes from Bactrocera tryoni, assembly GCF_016617805.1. Classification (NCBI taxonomy): domain Eukaryota; kingdom Metazoa; phylum Arthropoda; class Insecta; order Diptera; family Tephritidae; genus Bactrocera; species Bactrocera tryoni. Next base: position 81,425,078 of record NC_052501.1, read on the forward strand.
CACCAGCTGGAGCCAAACTTCAGCAACCAAATGTGCAATGCCGTTTGCTTGCCATTCGAAATTTCAACATTGGATTGACCGGCTTAGGCGAAAGAAAAGAGGTGTTTGGTTTGAGTAGAAATGAGGCGTGTACAGTTATAAAATTGCAGCCACCACTTCCACTAACAGTGGAGTGTGCATTTGCAGTTGCTAGCCGCCACTTGCAACCTTCATTTTGCTTTCATTTGAGCGTTATTCAACTTTTTAATAGTCACCTTTTAGGCGCATTACTTACAAAAGCACGCCAATAATCCGGCCTAATTACATTCACAGCTTAAGTTTTATTTATAGTCTGTTGCCCACCCACTGCTGCTACCCTACACTACATTTTGTTGTTGTGGCATGTAGCGCTCGTGTTGTTGCTTTGGCCATTTTGCCTTCACCTTGTTGTAGCTTGTTTGTTATTTTAATATTTGAGCAGTTTGTTAGCATATAAACGCCGTGTTAATTTACTGCTTAGTTTATTATGGCTCCATTTACGCGCATACACAAAGCAGTCGGTAATCCCTGGGCATTTGCCGCAATAAAATATGTAATTTTCCTAATGAAAGTGCGCCGCGCCGCCAAGAGCGTATGCAAAAGTGCGCATCTCTAAACGGTTGGCCGGCGTTTTGTGTGCTAAAAAAGTATTATAAGATTTATGCAATGCATTTATGATTTCATAAAGCGATACACTAAATGCCCAAGGTGTTTCTGGTTTGCTCTCTGGATATTTCATGACTGCAGTTTATGCGCGAATCATGCCTGCGGCCGACTGGAATTTGTTTAGAAATGAACATAAATCCAAATTAGTTAGCTTAATAGTGTTGAAAGGTAGGACTTTCAGGTAGTGGAGGATAACATGCCGGACGAGGCCGCATTTCAAATGTAAGCGATAATTAAAAAATTATTTTCTGTCGCTCATGGAGTCATACGGAGTCTTAATTAGATGAATAGTGGAATACAAATCTATACACGAATGCAAAAAAGTAACTTTTTAGAAAGTATAATGAAGAACTTCAATTGAAATTGCCGTGATATGAATTTTTGGAAAAATTACTCTTGCAAATATTCCTCTGATCTCCAACGCCGGCAGCTGTGACTTCTTGCAAACACCAGCAACAAAAGTAATACGAGTACTACCGAAGAAAGCGGCATACAACAAAGTTCAAATAAGAAAAAAGTCATGTTCCATGTCTATTGCATAGAACCGACTTTCGTAAGCAGGCATACTGCAGTTTTAAGGTGGCAACCTTATATTGGGTAGTCGAAAAAGTATTTTCATATTTCTAATCAAACTTTAAATTATTTTTTTTATATTTATAATGAACAATAATGAACCAAATATGTACCATTTTGGTCGACACCATTTTTTCCGATAGAGATATTAATCCATCAGCGTAAAACATTTCTGGTTTCTCGGCGAAAAACTACGACAAGTAGTTTTGACTGGCTTTTCTTGAAGCCAATTTTACTCCATTAAGGGAGCTCTGCATTGACCGAAACAAGTGATAGTCCAATGGTCCAAGGTCAGAGCTACATGGTGAAAGCAACAAAACTTCACAGCCGAGCTCTCCCAGCTTTTGCCGAGTCATCAAAGATGCGCGTGGTCTAGCGTTGTACTGTTGAAAGACGATTACATTTCTGTTGATCAGTTCTGGCCACTTTTTTTCGATTACTTGCTTCAATCTCATCAGTTGTTGACAGTAAAATGTAGAATCAGCCATTCCCCCAGGCTGTTAATCCTGGCTTTGCGATCATTTGTTGAGGTCAACCGCGCTTGTACCATGATCTTTTTCGCACATTATTGTCAAATTTATTCCAATTTTCGTCTGCTGTTACCATTCGCTTCAGAAATGGTTCGATTTAATTTCGTTTCAGCAAAGAATCGCAGATGTTAATTCGGTCCATTTAATTTTTTACCGGCAATTTATGTGGTAAGCAAACATCGAACTTCTTTTTGTAGCCAGCCTTTTTTAAATGATTCAAAACCACTTTACTCTTTAGCGATGTCATATTTGCTTATGTGACGCTCCTGGTCAATCTTTTCCATAACCTCATCGACTTTTTTTTTAAATGAAGCTTAAAACCTCACCTTTGCAACACTGTATGGTATGACACAATGTGAGTGGTACCACTGAGATAAATCTATTGCCAAATACGAAAAGACTTTTTCGACGACCCAATAATTAAGAAGAAAAGCCACGATTGTCACAGATTTTTCAGATTTTTCTAGAAAATAGTGAAACCAAGATTTTCTGGGCACTGCTTGTTTAGCAGCACCTTAATGAAAAATTTGTGATTAAAATTTACAACCACCCTAATGTAAAAAAAGTGGCTAAATACAAACAGAAACACCCAAAAAGTTTATTTACCAAGAGATATACAGCATTTATTAGCACAAAATCCATCATACTACTCCCATGGTGCACCACGTCGTATATGTAACCCACAATTACGCTACTCAACTCGCAACCGTACTCAACTTACTCAACTTTAACAACAAATTACGCTTTTAAATTGCAATCGCATCATAAATATATATTGCACTTTAACGTTATTAAAGCACCATTTCAATCGCAGCGCAACAACCCCAATTTCAACGCTGAATTTTAAACAATTTTACACCTGCCCCCCTTAACCCAGCTTTATCGACGAAATGGCGAGCGCATGAAACGCATTTTAGCGTAGCGAAAGTGGCGGAAGAAAAATGTGTGTAAGTGTCGAGAATTACGGCAATAAAATGTAAAGCGAAGCATGAAAACAACTACAGCAAAAATAAAATAAGGAAAGTGAGCTGGAAAAAGGAAAATAACAAAAAAGTAGGAAATATAAAATGAAAAGAGGAAAAAAATATTGTATTAACAAGATTGAAGTGCAGCGCAACACATTTGAGTAGGAAAAATTTAAAATAAAATGAAAGTGGCGCACAAGTGAGGAAAAATAGCAAGCAGCAATTCATGTTGCATGTATGCACGCTTACACGCAGACCTAACTACAGCGCAGCACAATGCGAGGAAAGTATTTGCATGCATTTATATATGTATGTGTGTATATTTCTGCCTTAATATAGCGTATATAAGAAAAACTTGCATAAAATCGCATAAAATATGTGATAAAAAGCATATTATATAATACATTATATGTAGCGCACATTTTAATTGTGACCAGTGATATGGAAAAGTGCAACGACTCACAGTTGTATGTGTGCGTGAACTCAACGTGCAACAACGAAACAGTAATGAAGTGCAAGTTGGGCGTTAAAAAAGGTGGAAAATTGTTAAAACAACACGAAAAGAAAAAGAAAGTGGGATAAAATAATACAGCAGGCAGTATAATTAAAGGAAAAATTAAAATAAATTAATTTAGAATTATAGAATTAAAATTAAGAGATTAAATTAAATTTTTTGAAATTAGTTTGCTTAGATTTTTAAAAGGATACTAAAGAAAAAGAAGTTGATGAGCGCGAATAATAAAAATAAAAAATAAGAAAAACGTTAACTCGATTGCACCGAAACTAAAACACCCTTCCCTTCCTTACAAGAGCTTGCTTCCAATCTTTCAGTTTGTATGGCGACTATATGCTATATAGTGATCTGATCTGAACAATTTGCGTGAGGATCTCTCGTCAATTGACAAATTTTTCCTTATAAGCACTATAGTAGTCCGCTAATGGCGGTTCGAACAAATAAACAGCTTTTTGAATATAGTTTGTTCATAATATACAAAGGAAAACCAATTTCTTAGTAATAGAAATGAGCAATTCCTTTACAGTGCCTCAGGAGAGTTTCTTCGATGAGTTTAATGTTGGAGCAGCATGATTAACTATATCAAAGCCTCTCAAAAAACAAAAAAAAAACAGATTTTTATAGTTTGTAGTGAAGTATGCTTATAATAAGTCTATCGAATGATATTCGGCCAAAAATATGCATAATACATTAAATATAATTAAAAAAATATACCATTTCTTGAGATGAATTGTTCTCCGAAGTTTTCCCTCAAAATGGCCATAGAATCGCGAGCTGTGTGGCATGTAGCGCCATCTTGTTGAAACCACATGTCAACCAAGTTCAGTTCTTCCATTTTTGGCAACAAAAAGTTTGTTAGCATCGAACGATAGCGATCGCCATTCACCGTAACGTTGCGTCCAAAAGCATCTTTGAAAAAATACGGTCCAATGATTCCACCAGCGTACAAACCACACCAAACAGTGCATTTTTCGGGATGCATGGGCAGTTCTTGAACGGCTTCTGGTTGCTCTTCACCCCAAATGCGGCAATTTTGCTTATTTACGTAGCCATTCAACCAGAAATGAGCCTCATCGCTGAACAAAATTTGTCGATAAAAAAGCGGATTTTCTGCCAACTTTTCTAGGGCCCATTCACTGAAAATTCGACGTTGTGGCAGATCGTTCGGCTTCAGTTCTTGCACGAGCTGTATTTTATACGGTTTTACACCAAGATCTTTGCGTAAAATCTTCCATGTGGTCGAATAACACAAACCCAATTGCTGCGAACGGCGACGAATCGACATTTCACGGTCTTCAGCCACACTCTCAGAAACAGACGCAATATTCTCTTCTGTACGCACTGTACTCATTCGTGTGGTTGGTTTAATGTCCAATAAAGTAAACTGAGTGCGAAACTTGGTCACAATCGCATTAATTGTTTGCTCACTTGGTCGATTATGTAGACCATAAATCGGACGTAAAGCGCGAAACACATTTCGAACCGAACACTGATTTTGGTAATAAAATTCAATGATTTGCAAGCGTTGCTCGTTAGTAAGTCTATTCATGATGAAATGTCAAAGCATACTGAGCATCTTTCTCTTTGACACCATGTCTGAAATCCCACGTGATCTGTCAAATACTAATGCATGAAAATCCTAACCTCAAAAAAATCACCCGATATAACTAGAGCAGACATCACCAACGTTCTCTTAGCCAAAAACCCTAGACATTCAAAATTTTTCTTCTAAACTTTAAATTGTTGAGTTAAAACATGAATAGTCACTACAAACGTTGGTAAAATAATATTAAGGAAATTCTAAGCTGTTTTAGTGCTATGAACCTCGTCACTAGCATACAGTTGCATACTAAACCGTGGTGTAATAAAGTGTAGTCATGCTTCTGGGTAAGTAGTTACAGTCTTGAGGCTATACTCAAAAAAATTTCTATGAAAAAAAATGTTAAAAAAATAGGCCATATTACCCTACTGACCCCTTAAGGGTTCCCTGAAGTCTAATTGCAGTGTCTGTTCACCAGTAGTGCGGCTGAGAGCGGGCGTCAGTCTTAAAACAAGCGGCTCACTATATAAATATATACTTGTATGCGCTGGGTTTGTGACTCGCCACCTAGAAACTACTCCCAGTGACAATGAAGCAACAGCCTCGCATGAGACCTGAAAAAGTATGATCGACACAGACCATTTCTTTTGAAAAATTTTGAAAAATGATGCATAGTTCTGACTCTGTTATCCACTTGACTGAAAGCATTCAATGCTGTAAGGCAGCGCATGAGGTTAAAACGTAAGCCTATACCCCAATTATTTCAGACTGAGTAACTGCATAGAATGGAGAATTTTTGACGCCTAAGTTAAAGTTAAGCTCTTAACAAATATGTAGTTGTCCGGTATAATTCAATAATACTGTATGAAGATTTGTGTTTAGCACGAAGCTCTTTAGTTTTCAAAGATCGGGGTGTTAGCTACATATGGTGCTCGGTGGCTTATTTGGTGGTCATATATTAACAGAAAAATTTAATAATAACAAAATTAACAAAATTTAATTATAATTTTACTGTTTCCTTCAAATTCTCCGCTGCTTAAGTAATTCCAGTTTGGAAGCCATATATTCATAGCCACGCTGTAGGCACAGGCTGCAGAGTTTGTACTTCTATACATAAATATATGAATATGAGCTAGCAACCAATATCTATGTCGTTGCCACCCAAATTTTATTTTAATTTATTTTTCATCGAAGCTTCCGATTTAACTCACAACCCTCCCGTTAGCATTTTTAATAACTTTTAGACAGAATTCGTATATGCCCATATTCACCACAATTTTAGCGACGAACATAAACGCGCCCACACTTGTAACAGATTTTCACCAAAATACCTATGCGTAAGCACCTTAGCGAGTGCCGTGTAATGCTACCAAAGCTTTTCTAGTTATTTTCACATTGAGCGCCAGAAAATATTTTCATATTTTTATCTGAAAATTCCGTGCCTCGCTATGCGTCAACTACATATCTACTATAATAATATCATATAAGCAGTAATATTGAAAATTTCTAAGCCCACTTTATATACCCCATAAACAGTGGCCCACAAACACATAGTTAAATGAAGCATTTCAAGAGCACTTGGCAACAAATTTGCTGTTCAAATGCAATTTTCATATAATTTAATTTAAATAAAAATTAAAATAATAAGCCTCTCCGCTCGCAAATGCGAAATTTCAGCTAAAATATCAACACCACACGGCCTGTCGGCAACATCGCTGCAATATAGCAGCACCGCCGGCCTTTCGGTACCGTGATGAAAACACTGGGCAGCGCATTGCCTAGTGTCAAACCGTAAATTTATGCAACAAAATCCACTTGTCCATTTCACATATCATTATAGCTAAGTATACGAGTATTCGCAGCTGTGCACAGCTTTCCACCGCAGCGCACATGAACGCTGAGCATTGAGGCTTTGGCTTACGGTTGCCGGTGTTGTTGCCCGCCTGTCAACAACACACATACCTGGTGTGACGCTCGGTCGAATGGTCGGTCACCGTTTCGGCCTTTTGGCTAGTTTGTGGCATCTTGTTGTGACTTTGGTATTTACGTCTGCAACATAACCGCATAATATGTAATTTCTCATATTTGCGGTATCGATAGACCGCCTGAATGCTTGGCAACCCCAGGGCGCTGATCAGCAGCAGGGCATTCGCTAATTTGCGTATAAATATCTGCAAGTGTGTGCAATTTGTTATATTATTTCCATATATGTATTTGTAGTGGTGTATATGCTTGTAGTGGTAACTATTATCAGTGAACAGCTGACGCACTTAAAGCTGTTCGTCTGAGTGCCTTCGAATTTAGGCCTACGGTGGTGTTTAGTTGATTTCAATAAAATGTCTATTTACGGCATTATTATTGTTTATGTGTTTGTGTGCTTCATACTTGTATGTTGCATATTCTTAACAGAATTCCTTCAGGATATGCAGAGCACGACTCTTATCTGTTAAATTTTATTGAGTATCTGTTATTTATTCACTCTATAATTTACTATAAGTTATCTAACCAGTCCTAAGTAGTGTAGTTGAAGTAATCAGTAATGCCAACCCTTAACTCATTAACCGAAGTACCAAAAATATGTACAATGAATCATAATACTTATATATATATTAGGGTGTGTCATTCTGAGTCAACCTTTTTTTTTCAACTGAAAAACAGGCTAAAAACTTTCGAAAATGTGAAAAAGAAAGTCGCTCAAAAGATGAGCTCTTAATATTAATATTAAGAGGTGCCTCTTTCAAATTTTCTGTTTTCCATATAAATTACATGGAAAAAGAATCATTTTTTTTGTGGTGGTTATTGTGCGGAGGTTATTATATGTTCACGCGATGGCTGCCAGTAGGGATGGTAAACTCGTTTCCGATTCTACTGGAAAATCGAGTTTTCTCTCAAAATAATCGATTTTTCGGAATCGATCTTCAGTAGTCGAAGTCGATTAAGAATCGATTCTTGCAGCAGTATATAAAAATTTTAGCTTAGTACACTGCTACTTCATCCTTAAAAGGTTATGTGTTTGAAGACAAAATTCTACAAGTCCTTGGTTTGCTGGCGAAAAAATAAAAAATATGAACATAATAAAACTGCAGCAGACAAATGCAAAAAGAATTGCCTAAATTAGTATTTGTTGTATTTTACACTGCAGCTTTTGACAGAACTCCATATTCCGCTTTTAGCAGTAATTTAGAGAAGTAGCTTTACCTTTACCTCTCTATGAATTCTTATATATTTTCAAAATTTTTTACACATAATTCTTCACACTTCCTTATTATAACTACTCTATTACAATTTTTTTTACATATTACAGCTTTGCAAGCCCGCTCGCCTAAAATTATGCAACGAATTTGCAAACATAACAAGCTTATAAATGAAAGTAAGCACAAGCATATCGCTTTGTACCGTTATCCCATGCATAAAAATATGTGTGTTAGTATATGCTTACATGATAGTATAATTCTAGCATACATTTAGGCGCAATACAGCGAAAACAGGCCTTAACAGTTCATAAAATAAAATCATAAAAACCAGGCAGGCAACAAGCGTTGAGGGGCGAAAAAACAACAACATTTTTTTTGTATAAACTGTTATCTACTATTCCCAACCTGAGCACAGCACGCTTTTTGAATTAGGCCACACAAAGGAGCTAATAACAATGCCCAAAATGGTGCTGCACAACAACAATATGCTACAACATTTATTTAAATGAGTGCTAATGTAGGTAAATACACACAGATATGCTTGTTTGGGAGCATTTGTATGAATTTAGCAGCATGCAACCACAAAGGGGACGCACAAATGGAGCGCATAATAACACAAAGTAACTGAGCGCCTATACATATGCAAGCATTTAAGTGAATATTTGTGTATGAGCGTGTGTGTTTGTGCTTAAATATATTCATATGCTGGCCCAAATTTGCTTGAGTAAACCTGTTATTATCTAGGTCTTTTTGGTTGAATTGTAGCGCAGAGCTCATATGCGCCTCAAAATATGCTACATGAATTCGCTTTTTGTTAAAATAATTTTTTTGTTAAAATTTTGTTGCTGGTGGTGATTCAAGTATAAAGCACAGGCGTACTTGAGCATTTAGTGCCGGTAATGTTACTCACTTAAGTGGTATGCCACGGGTTGACGCGGTTTGCTGTTGATGTTAAAGCTTTTGTAGTAAAAATTGCACTAAATCAGCATGCAAATATTTGAAATGAAATATGGAAAGGTCAGTTATCTGTTTAATTTAGCTCACATATATCTTCTTCTTTGTTAAAAACGAAAAAATTGTTTTTCCAAAGAATTTTAACATAGCAAACACGCCGCTGAATATACTAAACCCTAAACTATATGGTCTCAAAATAAACTAAAGTCTTCTAATTGTGGTTAATTACAAAAAAGGCACATAGAATATGCTATATTTAGCCAATAATACGCTGATCTTAATATTTTTACTTATTATGATGTATGTTTTTAGGCGCAATGTGCCTGACTTTGTCAGCTATCAAGCGGAATAGGTGAACACTGCCCTTAATGAGCTCAGCTATCAGCGTAAGCAATCAATTGCACAAAAAATTCTTTAAAAAAAGTCTTGGTTAGAAAGATGAAGAAAGCTGGAAAATATCACAGTATATTCTGCTTGTATTAGAAACAATCGCTTATCATTTTTAGCTATCGCTTGGAACCTTAGAAAGTGTCAATCTTTGCAACTCAACGCCTGCATTAAATAGCTGCCTTTGCGCGCTGCTTTGCTTTGTGAAGGAGACAGCTGCGGGCAAATCTCTGTAGTGCGCCTAAAAGTAAGCTTCGTTTTACATATGAGCAAGCGAAAAGAGGTGTAAAGAAACGCGACTTTTGAGTTGTTTTGGTAAAGATTAGAAGGAAGTACTGCGGATTTAATTACTAGAATAGTATATCTAGACATATTTGTGGGTATTATGCAAATAAAAATATTATGTATTATATGTATATAGTCCGCACACAAACTGTACAAATTATGCCAGACTTTTAAGTAGCAAAATAAGAACATCTTAGACCACAAGCACACTTACAGAGCTGCAACAGAATTGCAAAAGACAAAACTTCGCGCGTAAAATGCGTTCAAGCACCACTACACAGGCAAACATGTGCAGTTAAGTGACACAAATTGCAGCGAAAGTGACTCGCTTTAGCTTAAGAAGCATAAGAGTCATAAGAAAAACAACACACACACATTTAAATATATGAGACCAACACAGAAGCACTTTTGTGGTTAGAAATTTAATACTTTAGTACGACGCAAGCTATGTGATGTTCAAAAACTTGAAAAACACACATCTTCTTACACACTACTTTGCAGCTGCGTGTGAAAGTTTCGAAAAGTGGGACAGAAAAAGTTTAAAATGGGCGTTTTTGGGGCGCACGATTTTACCTAAATGATAAAAGTTGAAAACACAGGTGAATAGCAGAAATTAGAGCAAACGAAGATGCACTTAGAAGAGACAAGCGCTTAAAAGTAAAGCAAAGCGGGTGCGCCTTAAGCTAGGCAACACTTTGTGGCGGTGTGGTAAAGAAGCATACATGAATATTTATTAAGCGGTAGCTAATGCGATAAAATTTTAATAAGGCACCAAGAAAAATTACACAAATAACATGATAATATAATTTCACTCCTAAAAGTATGCAATGACTTATAACAACTTATAACAACAGTTTTGTAATATTACCCACTATTCAAAAGATATACATATAAACAACTCTACGCTATAAAGAAATAATGTATTCTCACACAAACATCAAAAAAGTTACACGCACGCCTAAATGTAGACTGTGAAAATTATTAAATTAAAAAAAAAATTAAAAAAAAATAATGTATAAACAACTACAGCGCTTTAGTTTTAAATCTATGTGCATATGCTGCACTTGTACTACAAAAAAATCAATGAACTACGTTATCAAGCGCCTAAAACTGTGCACGCGGCAATAATAAATTTTAAGAAAAACTTGAAAATGATTGTGAAAATGCAACACCAAGCGCCGCTAGCGACTTTATTGCATATTTATGCGTATTAACATACTTAAACGAAAGATATGGGACCCTGTGCGCCTAAAAGTAGGCAACAAAAACGCTTGCCATTGTCAAAATAGACAGCCGTCGCATGGAGAAAAAGTTGCACATCAGAGTGAACAAAACACTCGTAGGGTTATTAGGGCAACAGTTTTGCATGTTGTGTGCAACGCAGTGCAACAGCGCGTCTCGCGCTTATCGGCCTGACTGCCCACGAGCAAGAAAAGAAGAACAATAGTAAACAAAAACAAAAAAGTAGTGAACAACATAGACGGCTACCCAACAGCGCGGCAGATAAGCATTGTAGGCTCGATAAAACATATGCAAAAGTATGCAAAAACACAAACAAAAAACACTCCAAACTAAAAAAGCAGCGGAAAAATTTGTATAAACAAAAAACTAAAACTAAAAAAAATGCAGAAACTCTGTAGCAAATTGCGATGCTGCGTGTCACAGAAAGATAGCAACACACGAGCCGCGCAAAAAACAGCAAACATTAAACTACTTTTGTATGTGTGTGTATGTGAGTTTTGTTTGTGTGTGTATTTAGGAAAAAAAACTGGCGGTTAAACATATCCGGTTAAATGGCATTTTGTGCCAGTTGCCACATGCCACATTTGTCTCGTTGCTCAACATGGCGTCATCTACATGCCGCTTGCATAGTCAATCCTTGCTTTGCAGCCGGCGACATAATAACGGGTTGTGGGGCCAGTAGACTAGCTTACTCGCCACCGCATGTAACCTAAATAACAGCGAAGAGGAAAATGCAGCAGCAAAAATCGTGGAAAAAGAGCGTCTGCTGGTCGGAAAAACTGTGGTTCAACTGAGGCAAAAAATTAGCTTACCAAAAAGTACATGATGGCAAAAGTCAAAGAAAACATAAATTATAAGTAAATATGTGAGCAATATTAAGTATGTAATATTGCAAGCAGCTTAAAATACCGTTATAAACATTCCGTGAATGTAGTAGTCCAATATAAGTAGATTTAATCAAGATAAAGGTTTACTTGCGTTAATTTTTCGTATTACTGCCACAAAAGTCCCACAGAGCTAATTGTCATATAAAAGGCGATTTTGATTAATTTTGCCCCTCTTCGTATTTGTATCTAAGAAGATCTCGAAATTCTCGACATCGCAACAGCCTTCAACCCTAAAGCCTTCGAAAATTTGAGATGGATTAAAATCTCAAGCACCTCTGTGACACTACGATCATAGCGGAGTGATGTAGTGCAAAGGCATCCCAAAAGCTTAATAAGTGAACCACGCAGGGTGTTGTACTTTCCCTACTGCTTGGAATCTTGGTGTAAATGACCTACCTAAAGAACTCGAAGAACGAGCTGCCGACGATAGCCTAAGCTGATGATCTTGTTTTATGGTTAAAGAAAAAATCCTATATAATTTTTAGGAACTAACCGAAGGGTGTCTCAAAGTGGTATCCAACTGAGTAAATAGAAGCGACTTAGCCGTCAGTTACACTAAAACTTAAATGGATTTGCTTTACTAGTAAATAAAAATTATAACCGTCCCGCTCCCCTCTTTTGGAGGTCTACGCCTTCAACCTGTTAATGAGGTGAAATACCTAGGCTTAAGCTTGATAGAAATCTTTCATGGAGGTCAGATATTGACTAGAAGACAAGGAGACGCCGAAATTGCCTCCTTCTTCAACTGTATTTCAGAAAACAGAGGTCACTCTTGGCGTTTTTATCTCTGCTCATATACCGATGTGGATAGAGAGAAGTCGCTGGAGAAGAGACGCAGTGACCTTTTCCACGGATGGGTCTAAACGAGGAAATTTTGGAGGCGAAGTTTTCTGTGACTAAGTCTACGTCAATCTTAGCTCAAGCCTGACGGATTATTTTAGTATTTTTAAGGTAGAAGTGGCTGCAATCAAGGCGGCGGTAGGCATACTGCTACGAAGTGCAGCCTCTTCAAAGGAGGGGAGCATGCATTCTAATAGCAGAGCGTCAATACTAACGCTGAGCTCGCTAACTGTGTGGTCAAAGCTTTTCAAAGAGTGACCGTCGACACTAGAAATAGCATCAAGCTACATACTTCAACATCAGGTTTTCTTAGGTGCCTTATCAAAGGAAAATCGCTGGCAAGTCAAAAGTCCGTTCATGTCGGAATGGGTCATCTTGCATTAAAGTACTGAACCAATGAATTTTGAGTGGGCTAATCAGAGTCTGTTCGAAGATTCAATAAATTTACGACAAGCTCAAAGTGCTTTCTCGATTTGTAATAGTCTTTTTATCCAGCATACTTGCATAGGAGTTTTTCAAGTATGACACCAGACCGGCATTCTAAAACGTCTGCAATTGATGAGTATAGATAATGACCGAAAGACTAGTCAAAATTTTGATTCTGAAGAAGTTGCACGATAGGGAGTCGGACGGTGACGGAGCTTTTGGTATTGCTCAATGTCAGTTTGCATAGCCGTATTAGTTTTGCGGGGATACGAAATTCAAACATAGCTGCATAAAGACGGTTCCTCTTCATAGACCTTAAATTGGACTATTCGTCTAACAAATAAATCTTGAAGCAGTCCTAATATACCGGCCATCTGTATCCATAGCAACAATTTCATTATAACATTACAAATCAGTTTGAAATGATTCCGACCAATAAATTTTTATCGTCAACACAAAATCAGCAAAATACACGGTTCCATAAATGACAGTCACCCTCCTTATTATACTGAACCTCAGCTGTGTTGACGCTAATTAATTGAATACCTTTGTTGCAGTATATGCCGGCCAACTCATATTTTAAAATTGTATGCCAACATTCCACATACTTAACAAAAGCTCAAAAAGTCTGTTGTGTTCAAACAAAAAATTTTCAAAATTTATTCAAGATAAAATACTTTCTAAAGAATATAAATTAGCATATAATTGCATGCGAAATATAATAATCGGCCCTTCCTATTCAATGTTCACTTTTCTTATAGCAATTTGTGTGCTCATTCATGCTCTCAACGCAGCAGTGATTTTTTATTTCACTTTTGCTTTCCTGCACCATTCGGCTTATTGCCTCGCTTGCGCATTCAATCAGCTTGCCTGTGTGAAGAGCATATCCTTTACTGTTTGCTAAATTAAATTCATAATAAATAACTTCCGTCTATGAGCCAAGAAATATTTGTGTACTCAAGGATTTCGCTCAGAAGCCAAGGCTTGTGGTTTGAGGTCACCAAAAGTAAATGAATACAAATAAAGTGTAATGGCAGATACATACAAAAAGAGCATTACTTGAGTAAAGAGAAAGTGTAATAAAGAAGAAATCATAGGTTGTGGCACTTGTAGTTGTTGTTGTTGCTGTTGTTGTTGTTCTTATTGCTGTTGCCTTTATAGTACATTACACTTGTGCGGCTACTTTAAATGACCACCAAGAGATGCTGGCAGTTAGCTGGCGCTGCTCGTACTTTCATTATACAGCAGACAGGCTGCTGCCTACACCCAGCAGATACACACTCAACACTTAAGTAAACTGCCAGAATTTCCTTCGTCCGAAATGCGGCTGGTAATCTCCAGCAATTTGTTGTTAAGTTTTATTATTAATTTTATTTATTCACAAGTGTATGCGTTCTTACTTATCGAGGCAAAGATATACGTACGAGGACGGTCAGAGAGGTCAGTGAAAATATTACTTTTGAAATTCATTGTAATAATAATTTCCTGGGGGGTATAGAAGCGGACCGAAGTTGTTCAAAGTTCAAGTTTTTTCTGACAAAATAAATAGAGACTGAAATCAAAATGAGAGCGAATAATTCGTAATACTTATACTCCCTAACCGCATGAGAGAACTGAGAACGGTGTCAGCTCTTGAACTGTTTTGAAGCAATAGCTGAGAGCGACTCTCTTAAATTTATACTCGATAGGCGAAGGATCGGTTGTTAAAATAGATCTCATAGCCTCACACTTCATCTGGCAAAGAAGTCAAGTCACTCTAAAAGTAAGCTGGTGACGCAGGGGCACGCGAACCACCAGCGTAACTCTTAACATGTAGACAGAGAGATCAAAAATGACTGTTGAAGTGGACGTCGGGATCTTTTGCTCGGAGCTAGGTCTCAGGAGGGCACTATAGACCTAAGGTCGCGGTGCATTCTTCATGTAATAATCTAGGTCTCTGGAGAACCTTCAAGCTACCAGAACACTATAATATTTTCCAGACAGCAGTCTTTGAAGCGATGAAGTATCAGAAATAGATAGCAAGCCTGTATTAAACATCATCAAAAGCGTTGACGTCCTGAAAGTAGTTAAATTCAGTTCGTATTAATAACAAATCTCCATCAGGCGTTACAAACGACCTTTAGATCTATGTATGGCGAGAAAGCCGGGCAGTGTAACGTAACCTTTGCATCATGGAGATCTGAAAAAGTTTCTTTCTACATACAATCCGAACAATTCATGTGTTTTGTTGTCCTAAGCCTATAATAGAACAAAGAGTTTACGGTAATCTCACGAGTACGAGAAATCGTTCTTCTGAATTTTTGTAGACTTTCACCATATTTATAATCTAATCTTAAGTTGTTGTTGTTGTTGTTGTTGTTGTTGAAGAGGCATAAAACATTCCTGAAGTAATTTTGAGCAATGTCGTCGAGTTGACAGTCGTTGGTCGGATAAAAATCCGGATCCGTTGGGATAACTTAGACCCGACTTTCGTGGGAACGTAATCTTACGTTGTCTCAATAGTCGCCTTGTTTATATCAAACTCAACTATTATATATGTAAACTGTGCAGTTGATTATTCTAATCATTCGTCTCAACGAGATCACTTTCGAGAACCTACCGCATCGGCCGAATCTTCTACTTCAAAACAAAATCACTGGCATAAATATAATAAGGCTAACTTAAAGACAGGTGTACTTAATCTTGGAAAAGTGTTTCCCACCACTGAAAATAACTTACCTCGTATATGCTTGAGGATTTTTAAACATAACCAGATAAGAGTCATAACATTTTATATATAGTATGTATATGTAATTCATTCAGTGATGGTGGAATGACCGAAAATGCGCTCGTATAAACCGCATTACACGCAAACTGCCGTCACGTCGCACCAACACCACCACCAAAACTCTGTAGAATAGCAGAAAAACTTTCACATTCACCACTGACTGACCCCCGGTTGTTGGTTATGCAGAAAAATATTGAGTTTACCTCATGTCGTGTAATTTTGAGAAAAGCGCAAAACTTTTGCCTCGCTTTCATTCACATTTTCGCTGCAATTTTCCCCACGTTTATTCACTTTTTTCTTTATGGCTTAAGTCTAATTTACTTTCATCTACTACTATACATACTGTTTATGTGCTACCTTCGGCTACCTTTTGACTTATTTCGGTACTATATAATGCCGCTGCAGTCACCTGCCCCCCACCGCATAGCCAACTTTATCATTTTTACAACTTCAATTCAACTATTCGACTGGTTCCAAACAAAAGCGTTTAGGTGTGCGGTGCAAGCACTTGTATGCGCTTTTGGGTGTAGTTCTGCTTCTCTTTTTATTGAGTTTCGACTTGAAAGAAGTGAGGTTAACTTTCCTACTAGCTAGAGTAGGACAGGTGTACGACTGTGCCTGCGGTTGTGGAGGGTGTGCAGCAATAATATCTTGTAAACAAATAATTATATCTGCAGAAACATGATGACCTGGGAAACCCAGTTAGCATGGACTTCGACTAGGTAGTCAAACCGCATGGCACATACTATAAATTACTGATATACCTATTAGATCATCTAAACTAAAGGATGATCCACTTCGAGGAAATGATGGCCACGGTTACGTCTCATGTGGTCCATCCGTCGAGACCAGTTTTCGATGACTCGTTCGATTGATGCTTTGCTCCAAGAGGTGAATCGAAGTGACATTGTCCGCATAGTCTTTAGACTTCTCACAAGAAAAAGTCTAATGGTATGATATCACACGATCTTGATAGTCAATCCACCTGCACAAAATGTGAAATTATCTGCTCATCGAGGGGTTATCTTAATAAAGCCATTGGTTTATGGCATGTGTAGGAAGTCTTTTTGAAACCAAATTTCGCCGAGATCACGGGCTTCCATTCCAAGCACCAAATGGTCGGATATCATTGCTTCAAATTCGGTCGCCATTAACGGTCACGTTCTCAACAGCATCATTATTGAAGAAATATGGACTGATGATTCACTGGCCCACGAATAATACCAAACTGTTGTGTTTTCTGAATCAAATGGCAGCACTTGAATCGCTTCAAGTTGCTCATCGTCCCCAAATCGATAAATCTGCTATATCCATTGAGTCAGGAAACGTTGGATATTCTTGGAACTTTTCTAGAGCCCATAGAACGAATCAATGTCGCTTGGAAAGGTCGAGCTGCTTCGGTTCTTGTGCAAGCTTTATTTTTGTATGTCAGTCCGAGTTGATGTTCAACTTTAGAGCGTTCTTCAGTCCAATCCCCATATGAAGTAGTGTATTAAGTTGATTTGAATTCGGAAACAGTTTTTTCGGAAGACATAATTCAACTTCAGACCAAGAATCTATAGAAAGGACAGAGACTCTTCAGAGAAAATAAAGAGAATCAGAAGATAAAGAGGAGAACGATTAAAAATGTCTACTGATACTACAAAACTCAGCTAGACAATCACGTACAGGGAATAATCAATCTAACAGAAAGAGTAAAAAATTACCTATAAGTTTGAGAAAAATAAATTAAAAGGGAGAAAAATTTAAATTAAATAAAAAATAACTGAAAAATCACGTAAACCTAAAAGCTGAGTAAAAGCAAAAAAAAAGACTTTGGCAAGGTATAAGAAAGAAAGCTTAGCACAACTTAACGCATTTCGGCGTAAAGCAATTGACGTGAAAGTCACAACAGAATTAAATAAACTACAGTTAAGTACTTATGTGAATATTGTAGTAGTAAGGCAAAGTAGTTGAGTAAGAAAGGGGTATATGCGAGACATGTGACTCCAATAAAAAGCAAATGAAAAGCCAAGAGAGGTGACTTATAAGGCACTATGAAGGAGGAGTAGTACTGATTCAGTAAATAACTGCGAGGCTGAATGAGTGGGTAAAAAGTAGGGAAGAAGTTGGATCAACTATACATTTCATATGTAAGTACAATATACTTTTATACAATATACATCGGAGTATATAAAGTTTGCGCAGCTAACCGGCTGCAGCGACAGTTGAAAGTTAAGCTGGAAATCAGATTTTCATTATTCACGTCATATTTACGACAGCAGCAGGCAGCTAGCGCGAACAAGGTGAGGGAAAATGAAATGTGAAAATATCAAAAACAAGCAGCGGATAAATAAGAATGCTGTAAAGAAGAAAGGAAAGTTCGTACAACAGATTTAGGGCAGCGGAAAAAAGCGCGCAACTGCAAACATTTTTCTATGCAAGGTATTTGTTAAAGTTCACATTTTATTTATTTCTTATTTTATTTTACTTTTTTTACTGCTAACTTTTTTGTACTACTTTTAGTTACTCACAGTATTTTTTCCAACTAGTGGGTGTTCTTGTTGCGCTCACCGCAAGGTGTTAAACTCGACGAAGCTCAGAACTGAAGCCAACAAAAAAACGTTGAAAATTTGTTGATACTCACAACAACAAATGCAGCTAAATTGGGGGGTGTCTGCGCGGTGGAAAACTTTTAACACAGCTAAGCCAACAGCGAGACATGCGTGAGCTTCGTGTAGTTCAAAGAATCGATGCGCGTGCTTAAAGTCGTTGTAAAAGAGAGACCAAAAAATGTTTGTAAGTAATACAGTGATGTATGTACACATAACTGAAATACATTGCTTGTAGTTTGGCGGTAAAGGGTTTGTAGGGTTCTCTTGCAGTTTAAGCCTAAGCTCTTTATGCGAGTTACTATGAAGCTAGCGTTGTGTAATATTGCCGTATTTGTGCTGCTTATCAGACCGATAAATATATTTTTTATTTATATATCAGCCATGACAATCGAAAAAAAATTCGTTGCCTACAGCGAAGTCGCACATCCGATTAAGGAATATATTT
Source organism: Bactrocera tryoni (assembly GCF_016617805.1). NCBI lineage: Eukaryota > Metazoa > Arthropoda > Insecta > Diptera > Tephritidae > Bactrocera > Bactrocera tryoni. The sequence goes on from NC_052501.1 coordinate 81,443,905, forward strand.
AGAAATAAAAATTTAAATCTATATACATAAATATAACTATAACTTATCATGAAAAATCAAAATCCAAAATCTATCGAAAGACATAATATGTACAATACTCGAAAATAAATCAGACATGACATTAATAATAAGTCGTTGCCTACATCTAGGCGCATAAATATATTAACGAAGTCGCACACCCAAACAAGGAATAGCTTCAGAAGTGCCTCCTAATTCAAAAATTATGCTTGTACCTATATAAGTTGCCAAAATATTCAAATAAAAAATTAAATCTATAGAAATAAAACAAAACTATAAATTATTATGCCAAATATAATCCTATTTACTCTTGTTTAGTATACCACTTTTTGACTAATACCTCAAAAATCATCATTCCCTGATTTTATCTCTTTTATTTTTTTTCCAATTAACATTAGATATCATTTTTCTCATTAGTCTGCTTTGTTAGACAATAGTATGCTTTTAATATCCTCTATTATTTACGCTCCCTGTTCCTGCTATTTATATTCCACTTTATTGAAGGAAGTTTTAGTATTTCTTACCTTTCTATGCACATACCAACACATGTATTTTGCAAAGCACTGGCAATTGCTATCAAACTTTACTGTATTTTACTGCACTTGGTAAAGTACTTAAAATTTATTTTATCTCATAATTTGTCACTTACATACGTACTCGGTTCTAATTTGAGGGTTTCTTTCTATAAGTAGAAAATTACTGCTGGCAAGTGAAGCAAATAGTTTGTTTCTGAGATGGTGCCCTAAATTTATTACGTATGTGTATTCTTTGAAAGAAACTTAGTGAGATAAGACGTGTATCAGTAAGGCAGAGAACGTATATGATATCATAAATATACTATATAACCAAATGGTAGTTGTCTCGGGTAAACGTAAGGGTGTCCAACCATGCTAGGCCGGTGAAATTAACTAAGGGGGTACTCTAGTCTAGAAATAAAAATAAAAAACTGATTTTTTGTTTGTTTATTTGCAAGGTCTAATCATTGAAGAATACGTCTGTAAGATGATATTTCAATATTCAAATTTTATCGGAGAAATAGGTATATTTCGGAGATATTTATAGGTAATATGAATATATAGGTATCGTGAAACTTTTAACGCTTTGTGCTGGAAACTGTCCTATTCAAAACGATGCCCATGATTTCTGAGTTTTTTCTGAACCGATTTACTTAAAAACTTTAAAAAGTCTTCTTTATTCATGCCTTGGCTAAAAGCGATTTGTAAGGGATGCATGAAGTTCAGCTATGTGACACACTCATGAAGAGAAGCTAGTATAGTTTTCATACACAAGGCAGGTAGAAACGACCCTACCTATTTAAAAGAGTTTAGACCTACATATAAGCTTAAATAACTTCCTGCTGAAATCGCTAGAGAAAATCTTGGATGTGCACATTAGGGCCCAAGCGCCTCCTAGAAGCTTGTCCAAGGTCAGGATCATCCAAGGATCAGTAGAGCAGTAGGGACTGCACTTCATACACTGGCATTTAATATCGAAAAGGCTCACGAATATAAAGAATACGATCTTGGAACATTTCTGAAGCAACAACGTCTCTACGAAATCTATTCTCAAGAGAATCCAGTCAAAAGCTGCTTTATAGCGTTGAATCAAAAAGCTTTTGACCTCTGTAAGAATAAGCGCAGAATGGAACCACGCTAGAATGACCAAGGAAGTCTCTAGAGTTGCTCCGCAAGAAGGAGTGCTATCTCCGCTTATATGGAGTGGTGAATAAACTGCTAAGGAACTTGAACGGCAAAGCCCCTAAGATATTGGCATTTGCGGATGCCATTGCCATCTTAATAACCGATAGGTGTCTGCAGACCATTAGCAGTATTGTGACCACCACTCTCAGTACAGTTCAGAATTGGTCTTCGCATGGTTTTGGGGTTGAACTCGGATCTGCTTGTGTTCACAAGAAAGCACAAAATTCCTATATGGAGGCTCCCTTCGATTAATAGGACACAACTCGCTCTCAAGGACCGCACCAGGTACCTTGGTGTAGTCTTGAACAGCAAACTACTGTGGAAGCGCAACGTGGAAGAAAGGGTTCGAAAACTTCAACGGCGGCTCTTGAACTGGTACTAAACCTGCCACCTAGAGACCTCTTTGCTGAAAACTTTGAGGCGAATTCAACTGGGAGGGGAAGATTCAAGGTAAACATGGAAAAAGATGGCTGTTGCAAAGGTATGTTAGCTACGCGAAACACTCTACCCACTTATACGGATTGTTCGAAAATGGTGCGGCGATATATTGTCTAGAGTTAGGCATAAGTCAGCCTTTTAAGTTACCGGACCACTGGAGTATACTTCAAGTTAAGGGCTTTGTATTGCGAAAGCCATGAAGAGGGCCTCTAGTGCACCTGCAGGTAATTCCAGAGTCAACATCTACGTGAACAACCAAGCAGCAATCAATGCAGTAATCTCGTGTCGCATATCGGCCAAAAGTATCTTGGGAAGCAGGACAGCAGTGGAAAGTGTTGCCAGAAGCAAGCAACTTAATTTCTACTGGATGTCTGGCCATAAAGGCATCGTGGATAATGAAATAGTGGACAAGACTGCCAAGAATGGTGTAACGCTAGCACCAGAAAACGTGATCAACAAACCCATGTATTGTTTATACCACGATCTGGACAGCAGCATGGTAAAGAAAATCAAAATCTTCGAGATAACGTCAAATACCTGCATTAGACAGCCGAACTCTAACGTTAAAAACTCTGAAAATGCTTAAATCTGCAGCAAAATTCTACGATAGTTTTACACGGCCATGCCGCCCATCAATCTTTTCCAAATCCATATTAAAAGCAAACAGGTAATTGCCTCGAAATAAAATGCACTTTCACTATGCGCATTTTCACCGAGCAAACACCTTACATTTGCTAATACTTTTCGCACAATGTCCTTACTTGTTACATGCACCGGGCAGGCAAACATGTTACACTGCTGACTTGCTCTATATTTGTTTACACTGGAGCACGCAGCAGCCGCAGCAGCAAGTATATGCAACGTATGCTCGGTGTATATACAGTTTTTGTCATCCAACGCTAGAGAGCGACTTCCAAGGCTGCCATGGCTGCTGCTGTGTCATTGCCTGACACTTTGACATTGACAATGACAAATGTGTTGTCATTAAATTTCGATTTGGTTTTGGCTTGCAACAAGGCAACCGCAACGCCCACAACGCAGCTATCTTCAACAATGCGTATATATGTAAGTGTGTGCGGTGTAGGTATGTAGGTAACGGCAAATGGCATATGCTGCACTGATTTACATAGCGATACGCGCACAAAAGAGCGCAACGCACGCACAAACAGACACACTTGCAAATGTGGAAGCATACTCCTAGGCGTTGAAGTGTTTGTGCGCTGCGTCATTGCAGTTTATTTGTGGCAATTTTCATTGTTGTTTGTTATTGTCATTGTAGCCTTAGTGCATGCTGCAACACCAACACATACACACACATACAAATGCCCACTTGCATCTGACTATCACTAGCATACTTTTCGGCGCCAGCGTAGTGCATATTGTTTTGGTGACACAGCTGTTTTACAGCGCGCAATCTGCTTGCACCACATATATATGTGGCCACCCACCACTTTAACACCCTTTTTGGTGTGAATATGCAACATGACTCTCGCTCGTGTTGCATATTCACACTGTCTCGTTGGCTTTTTATTCGCCCATCACAGCTTTTGTTTGGCTGAGTAAAATTGATTGCCAAACAATGAACTCTTTCAAGCTGCGTTTTACTTGTGTGTGTTTGTGTGTGTGTGTGTAATGTGATTAGGTGAATTCTCCCGGTCGCTCTCTTTTCACTGTCACCCAATGCGGCTGCTCTGTCGTTTGGCTTTTCAATAATAATTTTGTATTTTAGTAAAATTTTGCTTATGAGCTGAGTCTCAGCGCTAGTTTGGGCTTGGTTGTTTATTGTTGTTGCACATAGAGTTCATTATAAATGCATTAACTATTAAAATTCGTTTACACCAATCGTTTTATGTGTGTGTGCAGCGCATCACATCACATCACTCGCACATCACACGCTGACAAAGGCATTTATTGTAAATCTTTACAGCAATTTAACTTTAATCGGTTCTGTGGTGTTTCTGCTTGTCCTTTGTGTTCTTGCATATCCTTTTTCGGCTTTGCTTATGAGTTGCGTGAAAGTTTCGTGATAATCTTTGCGTTTGAAATTCATTACAGTCGACGCAATTTATCATTTATCCCTTCCTTCATGTAATTAGGAAGTTTCATGTGAGTTTGAAGGAGATAAAATATGCGTGTATTAACCGGGAAGCTATAATCTTGAACTTCTGCATATATTAACAGCCTTGTATAATATTTCAGCTTAGATGTGCCATACAAAGAAGGCTTGTTGAGTTTGTTTAATATAGCTTCGGTATAATACACTAAATATTACTATATGCTAGTAGCTTTCATGTTAGTACAGTCACCCCGAGTTGTGCCAGACTCGAGTCTACACTCAGAACTCTCATCAAAGGTAGTCACAAACAAGTACATACCGAAATTCTCTCCTCCTTCAATCAATCCTTCAGACGACGTATGGAGTGCAGTCTCTTTCAAGAGGAGAGTATTCACACACCACAGTGGGATCGCTGGCAATGGCGAAGCGATGAGCTAGGCAGAGGCATTCCGCTCACATCGGAATGGGACCAAGTTGGAACTGCATTGGCGGCTTGCGTTCTAGCACTCGACCAGTGTACATCGCATACACTTAATAGGCGCTGGTCCACGAACAGTTCCTCGACGACTGCGATGTTCTTTTGGCCTGTAGTAGAACGAAAGAAGTCTACTGAACTACTTGCCCTGAGCAAAATTCAATTTACCACAATCGTAGGAGCTCTTACAAGACACTGTCCAGGCAATCATTCAGCAAAGCTCAAAATTTTGCCAGACACAAGTTGTATAAGTTGTATGGAAGAAGGTGAGGTGGAAACATCCAGGCACTTTCTTCTCCATTATCCAGCCTTTGCAGGCCTTAGGCTGAAGCATCTCGGTAATCTTACCTTCGGTGTATCAGAAGACATAGTCGAAACTGATATTACTTAGCCGTCTCAACAAATTTCTGACAGGCTTAAAGGTCTGTCAATCCCTTTTATGAGGATACGAGTTTTTATTCACTACATACCGGCGTTCTAAGCTGTCAAAATGCTGATCGACCTTCTAACCTAAACCTAACTGTAAGCAGCTTTCATTTGAAGAAGTAAGTCCTCTCCCTCTTGCTCCGAAAAAGGCCAAAATTTTCATTTATACATTCCAAGCTCTACCTTCTTCAGACACTTAGAATTATTCCTTGCCATCTCATCTTCTAAGAAACCAGCAACGGCAGCCCGGCGTTCTAAGCTGTCCAAATGAGATCTCTCTTAAGATCGAGCTCTTGACCTAACCATCACCTTAAGCTGCTTCTATATGTTAAAGGGAAGTCTTTATTCCTTCTAATCTGATCTTCGAAGAAACCTGAAACGCATTTTTGAGATATTAAATAGTATATCAGGCGACTTTAATCGTAGTCCTCACTATATCTCATTGAATTTTATCATCACTTTTAATGACACTTAAAATTTTTTTCAAGAGATGATTATTCAAATATTAAGACTTTATTTCTTAAATATATTCTGAAGTATATATTGAACTTATTTCAGTAAAAGTGAGCTGTATCTCCACATGAGGGAAATTTAGGGTCGTATAGGTCTTTAGACGTCTCTATATTGAATGAGATTGTAAGGATGGCGTATACAACTCAGAGAATTTTCTCGGAGCTCAAATTAATAAGTGTATGAAGCAGTGATGAACATATTTTTACTCAATAATGATATATTTAATTTTCAGATCAAGTGCACAGATTAAGTATATCCCTGAATTTTCATTTTTTTCAAGCAATGAAATGGCAACTGGCTGAAACTGAACGATATTGACTCATAACCACTGTCAAAAAGCGATCGATCTATAAACTTGGCAACTCATACTATCTTTCTCTCTCTCTGTTTCTCTCTCTCTTCCTCTCAAACCAAAACCATTCGATCTATAAATTTCTGACATTTTACTCTTTCTTTCTCTCTTTCCCTATCACTTTCTTTCCTTCTCTCTCCTTTCCTCCCGCTCTAAGATACCTAGATCTCTGTAGACACAAGTAACTTCTGAAGGCTTTGGAACTTTTATTTGATATTTTAACGATATTACACAATAAAATCGGATACACATACGACTTAGATCGAAAGGTGATGGGCAATTGCAAAGTCTTTCACATAAACATCAATAAGAGAGGTGAATTTATACAAGAAATGAATACATAAGAACCAAGCTTTTTAATGAATTAAATTTGTCTTTTGTACATACTCGAATATTTCAATAAAAAAATGATATATGTTATAAAAGAAGTAATTACCTATGACTTCATAAAAGTTACTAGCCTTTGAGTAACCCCGTTGTTGAAAGCACTTCATCGACAACACCACAACAATGTGTGTCAATGCGCTGAACTCGACTAAAGATAACCACATTTTAGGCTATCTTCATTGCTGTTCACAGTCAAAATATTTCAGCAACACCAGTTGCACAGTTACAATACTCAACGACAACAACAACAACAACAACAACAGCAAAGCATTTTGATGCGCCTACAGTAACCATTTACAGCAGCCGCGTCAATCCGGCGAAATGATGTTCATGCATATGACATGTAAAGTGCTGGGTTATGAGGCGTTGCAGCGGCAATCATCACTAACCGCCGACAACAACACCAACAACCAACACGTGAGTAGTTTGTCAGCAACCGCTAAACAACTAACCGCCCGGCAAATGGCCAAACCAGAACGACAAACACGGCAGGCTCGACAACCAGATGAGCAAAATGGGACTGTGTCCAGCGCTCGCCACCAACCTAACAACCGGCAGCGGACATTGTTGCAGCCGATGCTGCTGTGTCGTTATCACCGCTGATTATCAGCAACATAAATTAGGCGAGCTATTGTGTTGGACAAATGATGTGTAGCGACTGCTGCTGGCATGGCGGTGGCAGTTCACGAAGAGCGACGGTGAACTATGTAAAGTGGTTGGCTGACAGGAAACGTAAATGTAACGCGTGCTATGTATGTATGTATGAGTGCGCCTCATTGCACTTATGTACATGGATTGGTGGTTTATTAATTTTTCTTAAGAAATTTCTTTTAGAAATTACTGTTTGGAATAAAGATCTGCTCATGCGTTTAAGGAAAGGAACTAAATTTTAATTGTCGACATTAGACTCAGCTAAATATAAGACAAGAACAACCATTAACTTCAGTTTCACAGAAGCTGAAAAATTCTTCATAAATAATGAAGTTTTCATAAAAGAACTTGATTTTGGTGGCTCAGTATATATTACAGCTATATGATATAGTGATCTGATTTGAAAAAAATTTTCAGATATTGTAGAGTTGTCTTACTGAATAATCTATGCGAAATTTCCTCCAGATAACTCGTCAATTACAAAAGTTTACCAAACAAGCACTTGATTCCGATTAGTACAGTTTGTATGACAGCTATATGTTATAGTAGTCCGATAACGACAACTCTTTCAAATCAGCAGCTTCTTGAGGAGAAAGTGCTGTATGCAAAATTTCAAATCGATATCACAAAAATTGAGGTATATGTTCGCGTATACCCAGACGATCCGACGGACCTACAGATGGACATGGCTAAATAGACTCAGATCATATGCTGATCACTAATATCTATACACTTCTTCTAGAGTATCCTACCTTTTATTTTGGGTCTTATAAAAATCAAATTTCATAAACCCTGTTCTGGGTATAACAAACGGCAAATCAGCCTAACTCTCAATAAGTGCTAGACTGTCTGGTTGAAGAAGTCTTTGACCGAATTCGAACTATTTTTTGACAGAAACTTTACTAATATGTAGTTTGTGACAAAATATTGAATGAAGAAGCAGTAGGATTTAATCTGTCTGAACTCTGGATGAAGGCCAGCATATATACCTGGTCGATTTCAACAGATTTCAACTGTTTTCACCTGAAAAAATTCTATGAACTGGTTAAACACCTTTATTGAAACTTTTACTATTCAGACGAGGCTCTTCACAGTATTGAGAGAACCATATTACGGTTGAAATCGTAAAGGAGCTCCTAAAAGTAGGCTGCAGGCATGACTTGACTCAGTAAGTATAACAGTAGACTACTTGACTCCTAAAAGTAGACTAAGTGACTTCGTTCTCAAATGAATTGGACTAAGCTTTGACTGTAGTGTTTAGATTCTCCAAAACGTCAAGCTATAATTTAGTGTTTTGAAAAATTTTGTCGAATAACAAAGGTCGTATGTTACAAAAGCAGACCATACTCCTAAAAGTAGACATATAAAAGCAAGTTACACATCCGCTTTAATGGAGCTCTAAATAGTAGACTAATGGTCTCCTAAAAGTAGACTTAATGACTAGACTTTCAATTGATTTGGATTTGGTTTAGACTATAGTGTATTAGGTTCTTCAAAATCTCGTACTTTAATTTAATTTTCGAAGAAATCGATCGAAGAAAAAGTTGATAAGTTATAGAAGCTGAACACACGCTAAAAGTAGACTCCTAAAAGTAAGTTACACGCCTGGTTTAACGGAGAACCTAACAGTAGACTAATTGTCTCCCAAAAGTATACTAAGTGACTTCACTGTCTATTAGAATATACAAAATTTCGAGCCTTAATTTAATATTCATAAAATTTGGTCGAAGATAAAAATTTATAACTCATACCTACTGACCATATCCTAATTGTATGCAATGCTTCTACATACTCAATTTATTTTAGGCCTTAAAACGGACAATAGTATAGAAAAAATTACTTTCAGCGATTTTCCAGAGATCTCTCCAGATGGTCACCCATAGGATAAAAACGGGATTTTAAATAAACTCTTAAAAGATGTCAATTTCTAATATATGTTTTTTTACGAGCTTACAACCTTTCCACCAATCAAAGTATACAAAACTTGTAAATAAAAAATACGTCAAACCCACACAGCTTATCGAACGGTAAACAAAGATTAAAAAAGGATAAACTACTCCAAATGACAGAGCACCGCAAACAGCAACAAAAAACCGGCACAATACTAATGCTAACAAAGACCAACATAGCCACACTAATTTGGAAGGCGCCTAAAAGCAAACAACGATATTAAGGTTTCCTTCAAATTTTTTGTTTTCGCAAAGAGTTAAAGTAACAGTGGACAAATTTGCAAAGAAACCTTGGGGACAAACGGAGACAAAGTCAGAATGAGCGCGGAAAAAAATTTGAGATAAAAAAAGAGACAAAAGACACACAAAAAGGGCCACTGATCCCTAAAGCGTAGGCAAACAAAAACTAATTTCATTATTTACGAATTTTTCTACACACATTCTTTGTAACTGTACAACTCCAACGGGGTTTTGTTGACGAAAAGTAAGCAAACAAAAAGGTAGTTGGAGCAAATGTAAATACAAGTTTGTTAGCGAGTGAGTTCACCTTTTACTCGTTTACTTTGTTGACTCTGCTACTGAGCCGCCGAGTGGTCTGCCGCCATGCAGTTGACTACGCTCGGTCTTTAACTCTTCCTTTTCCGTTTTTCTTTTTCATTTTTTTTTATTTGTTGTTATCCTTTCTGTATTTGCTCGCCATTTTTGTTGTCAACTAGGTAAGTACACGCCGCTGTTGCTCTGCGCTGCCCGATGCTGCGTTGAGCTGCAAAAATTAACGAGTCACAGGCAGCAAGAGTTGTGCTCGGCAGTCGTGTTGGGATTTTGTCATGCTGCATCCTGTGGGGCAGTTCTAACATCCTCCGCTGTGTATCTGCATGCAACCTGCAACAAAGGTGAAGTCGTTGAGGGGCAAATGAGTTGTTAGTGCGAGTCAATTGGAATATGTGTTTGTATGGAACTTAATGCTTTTGTTGTTATTTGTTCGTGTCCTCTACCTCACCTTATCTCTTTCTCTTTATGCTTACCTCGCTGTTCAGCCGCAGTGGCAGTATTTTATGTGTTGTTGTCATTTTTGGTCCTTACTCGTTATTGTCTGTCGAGCTAAAAGTTATGACATATGCAATAATATCATAATTACCCCAGAGACAGCCCACAGGCTAACTACAATTGATGTACGCATTCTTTATTCATATGCTTCTGGCAACGCTGTAGTGTAGGCGGTGCAAATACTTCGCCTCGTTGAGTTGTTGGTCGACTTATGGGGAGGATCAGTAGAAAATTTAAAATTCGAAGTTTCAAATATTTCAGGATAGCAACTCCACTTAGGAAGTGTATTACATACCAACAGACCATCGAAACAGTAAAACTCACAAGTATTCCCCAGTATTCGAGAGGCATGTGACAGATCTCTTAACTACCATCATTTAAATATGTGAAAGCAAAAATGTTTTCCCCCGAGGAACTACAAATTTGGCAAAGTTTTCGATAGCAAAGATCTTTTCAAACCGATTGGCATGTATAGACTCCGATTTCTTCTAAAATCCGTCATTCCACCTTTGTGAAAGAAAAAGTGTTTCCTCTCGCGAAAAAGCAAAGGCGATCGAGTCTTTGGTGGGAACTGCGACTTCTCTCCTTATCTCGACCGAGGATATATATTTCCCCAAAATTTGTCGGATTTCAGATACAATAACCAATATGTAACCATTTTATAACCAAAACTCAAGTATATGATATCCAATATGTAACCATTTTATAACCAAAATTCAAAATTCGTTTCAATATGAGTGATTTTTATTATTTATTTTGCATTTTAGGTGACGATATATGATATATAACCATCCTTGCTAACCAGTTCCTACCGGTTAAGTTGTTAAATGCCAACAGTGTGTCTTACATCTACAATGAATATCACCAAACTACAAGCATAGCGCAAGCTAGGTAGGCAATGAATTATACAACAAAATACTTTCTGTTTTATTTGTAATATTTTTTCAGTGGCGGATTGGCGATGTCGACGTCTATAAGCTTGTCTAACTTTTATATCCAATTTCATATTTTTGTTTACCCACAAAAAGAGATAATTTTATTATGAAAGTTTTGCACTTGAATGGCGTAGGCTTGAAACTATGCGAATCAGCAAAAGTATGCTGGTTTATCTCCGCATATTTATTTTAGAATACCGTTGCATACAGTCACGTTAAACGTAGACATGTGTGTGTTAGAGAGGGGCTGGGACAACCCAGCGATGAAATAAACAAACAGCGCAAACAGTGCGCGAAGCGGCAAACTATGGAGACTAAACAAGCAACGAGCAGAAAGCAATTGGATTACAAACAGAAAACAAACGAAGGAGAGTGGCACAGCAAAATAAATAGTGGGAACGAGATTTTACTATCGGTAAATCGTAACTGGTGACTGGCACTAGCAATGATGCCGATGATAGTGATGCGGCAGCAGATGATTTTATTGCTGCGAAAGAGATATATCAATCAAATAGCGATCATATTTATTGGTCATGTTAATAAAGTGCAAAGCAATTATTTTAGCAGATTTTTGTCATTATTGCTGGCTTCATTTTTACTAGTAAAAAGCATAGTTTTAAACGCGCAAGCAGATGTAATAATTTTTACTATTTCAAGAATTAAAAAACAATTACTGCTTCAAATATTAAAAAAAAATGTAAATAAAAAAATTTTCAAAAACAAATTTAAAGTTTCACTTAAACGATTTTTTTCAACACAAAAATTTTCAAAAAAAAATTTTTCAAGATTCACTGAATTTTCAAAAAAAAATTTTTTTAATTACTTTCCGATGTTTCTAGTGGAAATAATTTAAAAATATTCTCAAATTTTTTTCATTATTCGATCGAATTGCCAAAACTGTTGAACTTTTATTATTTAACCTATTTTAAACTAAATGTACTAAGAAGCAAATCAAGAACTATTTTTAATCAAAAATTGAGTAAAATTATTCCACGAAATATTTAAAATATACTGAAAATCACTGAAAAATTCGAATGAATTAAATTTGCGCCCAAAGGTATACTATAGACAGGAATTAAGAGAAAGCTTGTATTTTTTTAATTCTTGCCTGTTCAAATGTCCATACCCCACGGTGCTTAAAATCACATATATGTATAAAACCAAGACGTTTATCAGCCTCCCAAATAATACAAGCCTTTTTCTAGTGTTATTTTGTTGCGATTGGTCATGTTGAAGGGAAACATTTTCCACCTTGGTCGGGTTTGAGGCCGACATAAAACCTTTACCATGCTGTGGGTCTGCCACCCGGCCGAAGTGCAACTCAAAGTCTATATAAAAGTCACACTAAACTGAATTTTCAAGTAGTAGGTTTAGGTTGAACCTACAACCAGCAGGAATCTCCCCAAATTACCAAATCCAATGAGCAGCTTGGAGCGAACTCTAAGGCTAACTGCGTGGTACTAGATTTAAGTCTCCAGTCACACCTTGTAACTTTTACTACTACCAGTTGAGCATCCATCAAACTCACTGACTGGTGACATTTGTCGCTTCAAACTTCAAATGTCTTTTCATTAGAAAGAAACTAACTCAAAATCTATAATATCAATTCAAGCTGAGTATTAAAGCACTATTTTTGACAAAACTATGCTGTTATTTCGCAGCAAGCCGAATAACAGTCATAATGCATATTGGATTTTAGTCACCTCTTACGACAGGCATACCTTACTGCGTGCAAATTCTATCCGTTGCCTGTTTCGGGGCGAAGCATTTACAGTCCGACTTCAGCACGGATCCTGCAAGTGTATTTATATTTTCTTGCACACTTTGAATAGCCGAGATTTCGATGACACCTTCCCGCGACTGCTTGCGACATTTCTCCAACTGCGAGCGCGCAATCACAACAGCCATAAGCAGAAGAAAGCGCCGCGCTCGAAGCAACCAAGCAACTAAATAAATAAACAAGAAGGATGATGCGGCGGAGGAGTGGCAAGTGGCAAGTAAGTAGCGAATAAAATATAAATTGAAAGGGTTATATTGCGAATTTTCGGCGACTTGCTAAATAAACCACACGATAGACAAATTGTCGCTGCAGGCAGGCGAATGATGAACGAAAAAACGGTAAAGGGAGTAGAACAGGAAGGAAGAAGAGCATGTTTGCAAAAGTAAATGCTGGCAAGTTAGTGGCGGCTAGAAGTAAAAAAATATTTATATTGAATGGCTTTACAAAAGATTTGAAGAGCGCATTGGTACTAGGAACACATACATACATACATATGTTTGTGGTGGAGTCAGACATGCATGTATTTGTTTTTATTTTATTTTCATTTTATTTTATTTTTTTTGCAGACCTTATGAGCGCTTGTTTGCCTGCGTGTCACACACTCACACTTCATTTTCAAGCAAAGGCAGCCAGTGCATGTCTCAATAACAACAACACACACGCACTCACACTCACATATGAACTAAAACTTGAGTGGTATATTTGCCATCGATTTCGCGCACGCCTGCTTTGCCGCTACTCGCACAACAAAAATCGCGCATTCTTTGAGAAAACGCAAACGTACAACAATAGCAACAACAACTACTAGCACTATAACATAACGGATGGACAAATAGGTTATTGGTGCTGGTTGCTGGTTTCTGGCAACGTCGACGAAACGTTTCAATTATGAAAATGCATTCGAGCGCGCAATTTGTGTGCAAATTTATTTGATTTCGCTCGTTTTTTGCGCTTTATGCATTCCCTGCGAGCTTTATGAGTGTACTTACATACATCACGTGTGTGTGTATTTGTGTCCGTGTGCTGTGAGTAGTTTCGCTTTCATATGATTATGCGAGGTATTTTCCAATCATATTTCGAGCAAGCCATACAATTTTCGTCTTTAATTTTATTTTCTTTTTTGTTGCTTATATTTATTTTGTATTTTATTTTCACTTTCTTGTTGTAATTTTTCCTTTGCGAAATTCCTTTTGCATACTCCATATCTTGCTGTCTGCCACATTCGGTTTGCTTGAACGCATTCCCTTTTCTGCTTATGATATCTTTGACAAATTTTCATAAATCGCATGCCATCACAGGCTTTCAACGCCATTCACAGACATCATTTCCTTCGGCCCGTCCTTTTTCTGGTGTACAACGCATATCCTTTTTATGCTCACTCATTGCGCCATTTGAGCGTGTGAGCCTTTTTAAGCTGTCAATAGCAAGGCAATAAAAGGGGTTTATGGCAGGCAAGAAATACATAAATATGTATATTATGTACTTGTATATCGAAAGAAATAAGTGAAATAACACAGACAGAAGTAAAATGCGGCAAAATGTGCAAACAAAAGGTGCAGACATAGAGAAATGTGTAAAGCGAAAAAAAAAACAACAATAATATGCGTCAGAATTTGTTTTCGAAAATGTTATTTGATTTTAATAATCCCATTTGCGCACTTTCAATACGCTTGAATTGCGCAAACACGCATATTTATGCATTTATGCGCACTTCTTTAATCTAAATTTGTTTGCATCCTTACACATCAGTGAGCGGTTTGACCTTGAGCTGTCATAGAGGTCAATAACTACTTTACATGCTGCACAGCAAGCAACAAGCAAATTTATTCACACAGAGATTTAATATGTAGTTGGAAAATAAGAAAAGTTTAAAAATTTATAGCCTATCCCCAGGCGCAAGGTTTAATATACCAACCAAAACTCGTTCAAAAATCAATATATTTGCATGAAATTTACAGCGATCTTTTATTATTACAAATGCTTGCCAAAAATTTATTGCTTTGTGGCCTAAGGTATAAAATGACGGTAGTTTCGGGTATAAATATTTTCGTATTTTCTACTTACGTGCGTATTCAGTTTATGGAGCTGTTGTTTTTTATAGCAGACCGAAGCATTGCCGTAAAAACTTATCCAAAAAGTGTCAATAAATAAAAGTCCAAAAAAATAAAGTAGTAACGTCAACCTCCAACCTTTAGGTAACCAATAGACGCTGGGACTACTGAACATAAAAACAAAACCGACAACCGCTAGCTTTAAGCTAACCAAAAGTCTCCAATACCACATAAACTCACATACACACTATATCTCAAAGTCCCTCACCTCCTCTTCAATCAGTGCGTCCATGCACTAAAACTCCTTTCATCCACAGGCTTCACGGTCTTTCAAAAATATTGCCAACCAACTCTTCTCTTTCACGCATACAATTAACTCCTTTTGTAATTAAAAAGCAAACATTTGCATTACACAGAGCAACAACATGTAGAGAGTTAACGATGGTTGCCGTAACGCCGCTGTATCAGGCGCCTGAAAGCATGCTTACAGCTGCCGACAAAAGCCGTAATTGCAATAGGTCAGTTTGTGTGCATATATATGTGTGATGCCTGTGAGTTAACTATGATTTCCTTTATATATAAACACTTGAGCTCTCGCTGGCTTTTTAACGTACACACACATGTGCATTTATTTACATGCGCGTACGGGAAATTTATGCGCCAATGGCGTTGAAAGTGTTTTTTCGCCTAAAACTGGAAAAATCAATTGGAATTGCACTTTCGCTTTGATCGTAAAGGTATTTACTTTGATGGAATATATAGGGTAATTTACCATAAAGGGCAATTGTGTGATTGACATACATATATATGTATGTACATACATACATACATACATATGATTATGTATAGACATATGTATGATAGTGCATATGTGTATGTCTGTATATCGGCAGTTGCTGTTTTTCCATATAATATGCACAGAATGTAGATAGTTCAGTTTATGCAAATACTGAACTGCGCAAACGATTTGCGCAAACTTGTTTGTATAAACTTATTAATAATTTTATAAAACTATAAGTGTCGAAAATATTATTAAATTTTTGGGAATAGTTTGAAATGTTTGCTCAAACTTTTGTTGGTTTGTGCAAACAAAGTTCTTTTTTCTCTATTGATTGTGATAAAATGAAAAGTGAAATTTTACAAGCAATTTGCGCAGGTTCCGAAGTATTTCAAAAAGTTTGCGCAAACCTTAAGATTTTAATTTATAGTTAGTTTTTTATGGATATGTGTACTAAGTATTTAGTTTGGTTTTTATTTATTTAAACCAATTTCACTGAAACCAAAATTTTAATTTTAGAAGCAGTCTACGCAAATTCCCAAGTTTTTCATACAATTTGCACAAACCTTAAGCTATTTTGGTAATTAATCGTTATTTTTTTTTACTTAAAAAAATTTTACAGAAAGGTTAATTTAAGTTTTAGAAGCAGTTTACACAAATTCCCAAATTTTTATAAAAGTTTGCACATACATACTTTTAGATATTTTTTGTAATTTATTTTTTTTCTTCTTTTTTCGTTTTTCATACGTTGGAATGTAATTGGACTGAAGTGAAATTGAAATGTTACGAACAAATTATATATGTAAGTACCCAAATTTTCAAAAAATTGCGCAAACGTTAAGATATTTTCTATAATTGATTGTTAATTTTTTTTTGTATATGTGTTCTGTACTTATTTCGGTATTTAATAGATTTAAACCAATTTTACAACACAATTTTAATTTTAGAAGCAGTTTGCCCAAATTCCCAAGTTTATCAAAAAGTTTGCGCAAACTTTATTATATGTTTTCATACTTTTTTGTAGGTTTGTGTATTTCGCACACTTATTTAAGTTTTGTGTATATAAACCAATTGTTGGCGCCACCATGTTTGCACAAACATATTTCAAATAACAAATTGAATCGTGCTTTTGATGCTCTAACATAGTTATTGAAAGAAAATACTTTAATAATATATTCCTTCAAATATATACAGTATATTTATCTTCAAATCAATGCATATATGAAAAATCTGTTTTTTCTGCGCATTTGAGTTCTCTCCATTTCTCTCACTCATATTCTTTTAAAACACTTCTCCCATATTCACTACAATCCCCACACAACTCCGCTCAATAAATTCATTATATGCTCTGTTTATATCCCCAACATTTATGAGTATAACCACATACATCCATTTATAGCTGTCTTAATGCCTGTTACACCATTTAGTACTACTTTGCTCGTTACTTTTAATGATTTTGCAGCACTCATTTAACCCTAGCTTTCATCGACTTGCATTACATGGCAATTTGTTCACTCTCTCCCTGCGCTGCAGCTCTCTTACTCCGTCTGGCAACTCTAAACACAATTCCGCACACATTTAATGCTGATCCAGCAGCTTTTAGTTCCAATACTAGTCAATACTTTGTATTTGCAAAGTGTTTAAAGCAATTTTATTTGTTATTGTAACAATTTCAACTCCATTACTTGACCATTACACAGTACACGCAACTAACTACTAATAAAGTTGTTGCTTTTCTCGTTGCATTTGGCAGACATTTGTACATATGTTTACATGCAAGTTCACTTAACTGGCGATTAACGGAAATTGCTGGAAAGAGTTGTACATAAAAAGTGGATTAATTGACAATGACTGCTGTTTTTAAGTTTTTATCTAATTGTTGCATGTTTGCACTCTTGATTTCTGGTAAAAAGTGGAGAAAGAGGGTTAATAAAACTAATAATACTATTTAGAGAATTTCGTAAAATACATATTTGTGGACTATTGACCTGCTAGTTCATGGATTAGGATTGAAAATGCAGCTGTCTTCATGGTTCCATCGAATGTGATATTCGCCGTTGCCAACGCGCACAGAACCAAAAATCTTTCACAGAACCTTTCAGTCGAAAACTCGTAACGTCAGCTCATCAGATATTATCATCGTCCTTGCCTCTGCACCATATACCAGGACTTCGAAGTTATGACTGTCATCAGGGACGTGGGAGCTTAGGCGCTAGTGCGACGACTGTTTCTTTGAAGACAGGAGATATTTCGTGCTGCCCTGGTACACTACCAAACCCATTTGCTTCGCTTCCTTATCCAGTCTGGGAAAAACTGAACTAACGGCGCCGTTGTTGATGCAAATATCATCGGCGTACGTCAGCACGCTCTTATAGAGATGGTACCTTCTCTATTTGGTTCTGCAGCTCGAATTATGTTCTCCAACAGCAGATTAAAGAATTTGCACGAAAGGGAGTCGCCTTGTCTGAAACCTCGTTTGGTATCGAACGGCTCGGAAAGGTGCTTCCTGATCCTGACAAGGCTTTTGGTATTACTCACCTCACTTTACACAGCTGTAGTAGTTTTGCGGGGCTACCAAATTCAGACATAGCGGGATAGATTTGATGACTGAGAACAACGTTTGGATATGTTCAAGCATAATAAATCCGAATTTTTGCATCGACATGTCAAAATGAATGAAACGTCGCTCCATCATTTCACTCCGATGTCTAATTAACAGTCATCCGAGTGGACTACACACGATGAACCAAAGCGTGAAAAAACGCCACAGTCGACTGGCAATGCTACGGTGTCTGTATTTTGCAATGCGATGTCATTGAACCATTCGAAGAACAAAATCGCCGAAAAATGGCCGCATTTGAAGAAAAAGAAAGTGTTGTTTCGCCAAGACAATCCACCGTGTCATAAGTCTGTGAAAACGATGCCAAAAATTGATGGATTGGACTTCGAACTGCTTCTGCATCTACCGGATTATCCAGATCTTCCAATGCAATGAGGGTTAACTCGACAGCATTTCTCCAAATAATATGTTTCTTTCGGACGCTACAATAACAATCACGACAAAGCAGGGTTTCGTTACTCTATTCTGTTATATAAACACTGTTTTATTTATAATAGTCAAGCTATATACATATGCAGGGCTTGCTATAGATTAAACCAATCCAAGTTTAAAATTGAAAAGAGCACTATAATGAGGCAAACTTAAAACAAATAACAACTTCAAGCATAGTTTAGAAAAGAGAAAAACTGGAGACCTATTCGATTGCCGAATTTTAAATCCGAAAGCTTGATCAGGTAGCCTAACAAAATATTTCGAGGCATCAAGAGAGGTGTTGATGACCAGTTTGTGCCTTTAGAATCAGTTCCTACCAAATCATCTCTTTAGCGGTCACGCTCCAAAAAAAGTAGAGTTCTCAGTGTATGATTGATCATAATTCTTTATAAAAATGTAAATTGAATTTCCTGTTCCAACTTAAGCTAACAAATGAGATTAAAGATAGCATTAAATTATACTTGCACATTTATTGCCTAAAACCCAATTTATTAGTATTTAAATAAGAAATTTCAACGGTAAGCGCTTTCTGCGCACAACCACGATCTCCGTCTACGAAATAAATAAATTTATTTATGACTCATCATGGTATTCGCAGCAGCAAGTGGCGCTTGTAAAATTTAAATTCATTGCGCAGCAATAAAAATCAGACAAATTAGATACCCTTGTGACTGGCGCAACCCTTCTCACACACAGAGCGCCACGCAGCCACGCAGCGGCAAAGCATTCAAATCAAGACAAGACGTGGCGAACAAAAGCAGCGAAAGCGACAAGAAAAGCGAAAGAAATAAATTTCACGGAAACGCTGTTGAATGCGTCAAAGCTAATTTGCTTTGAATTTGTCCGCAATTATGACGCCGCTGAGTGTTTGTTGTGTTGCTGCTGGTTGTTCTTGTTCTACTGCGGGTTGCTGTTGTTCTTGCCGCCGCTGTTGTTGTCTGCAGGCTTTTGTCATTTATGAAGCATTCGAGAGCGACGTTAAAATTGTAAATGTCAAAATGACAAGCGCAAAAAATGCAAATAAATATTCAGCAAAGACGAACGAAGCGAAAGCCGAAGACGACAGCACTTCAGCTTGAAGTACTCAAATAAAATCAGGCGCGTCGTTTATATGGAGACGGCACTGGAGCTTGAGCTTGAGATGTAAATGCAGATATGGCTGTCCAAAGGTGCGTCTGCGGGGTTGCTTGGCATGCCGGGCACGTTTTATTGGCAACGTCGCTGTACCAACCCCCCGCCAGGTCCACTTACAAGACGCAGGAATCGTGCGCAAATGAGGCGCACAGGACATACTCAAAGCATTCAAGAATCCAACAAGTAACCAGTGCTAATGCCGGTTGGAGAAGTCTACCAAACAGCCGCGTCGCCTGAGTGGGTGCGCCATATATGAGTGTTTGTCAGGGTGTGTACGGTGAACGGCGAATGAAAAATTTAATTTCATACACTGTCATATTTGTCAAATTTTCTGTGTTGTGGCGAAAAATGGACATGACTGACAAGCAGACAGCGCGGCAACCGACCAAATAGACAGGCAGACAGCAAGACTAACCGATAAGACAGACAGGTGGTTGGCAGGCAACATCAAAAACAAAAAAAAATTATGGAAAAAAAGGACAAGAAGAGAGGCAGAGGGTAGGGAGTTAGTGGGGGCATCATCAACCCGCACTTTGTTTATTGCGCTCTACACATGCTTGCGCCAGGGGTACACAAACGTGCGCGGTTGGGCGCGCATTTGATGACAACGAAATTTGATTACGTCTGTTGACATTCGGGCTGATGGCAGGAAGTTGTGCTCAGCGCACAGCGACTAGATGGACAAGCGCTGCGTCTCTGCAATGGGGACTGTCAGTAAGCACGACTGCTTGGCGCGTTTTGCGTTGTAGTATGGCCGCCGCCGCCGCCGCCGAAGTTATGACGGATGTAGCATTTTATTACATTTGAAAAGGATAAATTGCATGCGCCAGTGGTTGGGTGATTTGAAAGCGGGGGTACGGCTTGGATGCCACAGAATTTAATAATAGAAGCACAGCGTTGCTGCAGAAACAGGTGGTGTGGAAAGTTATTGATTGAGCGCTCAAACGCGATAGCGATAACGGATAGTTATATTTTAACAAAAATATTCCCATGCGTTGAGCTGAGTCCACTAAGCATTACCCATTTGGTTCACATCCTTCTTTTTTGACCATTACAGTTTTGGATGATTTCGAAGTTTCTTTTAAGCGTAGTTGAAACTGCGGAACCGTTAAGGATCCAGAATTGAATTTGTCCAAAAATTTTCCTCTCATTATTGTCCCGAAAAAATTTTATAGAATGTTCAAGTTTCCACAAAATCAATAATGTTTATCACAAGGTCAGATACAGCCTTTAAAAAATTAATGCCATAACCTTCGGAGGATGGCGTCAAGTGTAGAAGTTTACGCGAATGAAAAAAGTTCTCTGAGCGTCATTCACTTGGAAGTTGCCAGAAACGATTCTTTTACATATGGTTCAAGCAGCTCACGACTTTCGGTCTTAGAGCAAGTACTCTCTGGGTAGCTGAAGAACATCCGTTTGATGGTGAGCTGAAATGAGAAGGCGAACCATACCTCCCAAGAGTTGAGCGCAGGAAGTGGAGGCCAACACGTAAAAACCGACCCCAATGAAAAGGACACAACAGCCTCGTATGAAAAGTTACCTCAGACTAAGTAGGTAATTGAGTAGTAAAGTCCTCTCTCGACGAACAAAAATCAAACTTTATAAGTCACTGATTATTCCCGTCCTGTTGCATATGGTGCAGAAGCATGGACGATGAAAACATCTGATGAGTCGGCGTTAGGAGCTTTCGTGAGAAAAGTTTTTGCGGAAGATTTATGGTCCTCTGCGCGTTGGGCGAATATCGCATTCAATGGAACGATGAGCTCTATGAGAGATACGACGACATTGACATAGTGCAGCGAATCAAAAGACAGAGGCTACGCTGGCTAGGTCATGCCGTCCGAATGGACGAAAACACTCCAGCTCTGAAAGTATTGGATGCAGTACTCGCCGGAGGATGGAGAGAAAGGGGAAGACCTCCACTCCGTTGGAAAAACTAGGTGGAGAAGGACCTGGCTTCGCTTGGAATCTCCGATTGGCGTTACATTGCAAAAAGAAGAAACGACGCGCTGTAGTTAACTCGACTATAACCGCTTAAGCGGTGTCTACGCCAGTAAAGAAGTAGATGGTGCTATGATCAAAACATCGGATCAAAACTATTCCAACCGAGTCCAGCGTGCGAAACCGATTCTAAAGTTTTGGACAGCGAACATAATAAGTCTTGCTCAAACTAGTTTCAAACTCATCCAGTAAACTCTTCAAAAAAAACTGTATTTTATAGATCCCTTAAATTTCCTTACAAAAATCACATTATAATCTTAAATTTCCAGCATTACATTACGGTAATTCGATGTAATTAAGGTGATTAAATATTCTCTTATGTGTGTGTGCGTACGCACCCATGTATGCATAAGTCCTTGTATGCGCCGAACCTTTAAGCTACTTAACAAAGGAGCCACTCAGTAGGACGCCACATAGCCAAACGACATTCGCCATGAGCTTCATCATCATTGCCATCATCAGCATGGCGCACTGCAACACTCTTCACTTTATCAAGGTGACACTACCGTAAACACAAGCCACAGCAAGCCATGCAGCGCAGTAAGTAGCACTTGGTCCACAATCATTATTACCTTCATTATCCGTTACAAAAACAACACGCATTGGCATTATGGCGACGCTTTGTTGTCAACGGTACTCAGCGCCGTCCATACCGTCCACACGGCCAGCACCAATCTGAATGCCATCAATTTTTAATAAAGCTTTACATTTACTCATTAATTCCATATGAGATACAATTTAACGCCATCAATTTCATGGTGTAAAACAAAAGCGTAGTTGAAAGCCGAAACCGATGACGAACATCAAAACGGATTGAAAATGCTTGACGGCACAGCGCGAAGAAGTAGTGGGAAGGAGAATGTTGTAAAGAAATTTTCTGAGAAGCTGTGGAAGTGTGGAAGAACTACTTGTTTGGTTGTGCAGCGAAGAGATTAACGGTAAAGAAAAGGAAAATGAAATTTCCACAGAAAATATTTACAAAGGCTTAATAAGGTGACTTTTGTGGTTTCACAACAACAGTTAATGCGAAAAGTGCGCGCACACATGCAAGAAGGTCAGCGGATGTAAGACAAAATGTTAAAGTGTGAAATGAAATTTCCGAGAGATAATTGAAGACAGCACACTTTATGTTTTCACTTGAAAAGCTAATGAGATAAAAGCTTGTGTAATTTTTTTAAACTTTCTTCCTTAATCAACAGTGTAAGGCTTTAATATTTTTCTTATATACATTGTACAGTCATCTGGTGCCCATCCCAGCCCTTTGAAACCCGCCGGCAGTGAAATTAATTAAACTAAGTGATTGAACAACCTGTCGTTAGGCTCAAACTGACGCTAAAGTAACGCTGAACTGGCACAAAGTGCAAGCAAATATACTGTTATGTGCGTACAATACAAAAATAGCAGTTGCTGAAACCAGTAGGAAATATGGAAGCAATGTATGAATTGTATATAGAGTAGCCTGAAAAGTATATCTTAATAAGTAATCTTAAACTCAATCTTAAATTCAAACTCCATCTCAAACTTAATCTCAATGTAAATCTCGATCTCATTCTCATATTTCAATCTCAAACTTAATCTTAATATCATCCTTTATATCAATGCCAATTTCAACCCCAAGCTAACGACCTCAACCTTAAGCTCAACATCAATCTCAACTTCAACCTCAATTTCAACCTCAACCTCAATCTCAATTTCAACCACAACCTCAACCTCAATATCATCCTCAACCTCAATCTTAACCACAACTTCAACCTCAATCTTAACCACAATTTCAACCATATTCATTTCAACCTCAACCTTAACCTCAACCTCAACCTCAACCTTAACCTCAAGCTCAGCCTCAATCTCAACCTTAAACTCAACTTCACCTTCAACCTTAGCAATTTCAACTTCAACCTCAACCTCAACCCAAACCTTCAACCTTAACCTCAACCTCAACCTTTAATCTCAACCTCAACTACTTCATCAACCTCAACCTCTACCTCAACTCAACATCAATCTACACCTCGACTTCAACCTCAAACTCGGTCTCAACCTTAAACTCAACTTCAACTTCCACCTTAACAATTTCAACTCAACCTCTATTTCAACCTCAATTTTGCATAACATCAACTAAATTGAAAAAATATTACACTTCTTTATCTTATCCTGAAATCCTCTCTCAGTGATTTTCGAAATATTTTCTCTACTGGGTCTGACGCTGCTATAAATACATCAGCTCCCTCCATCAACTAAATTTGAAACGATCATTGATACGCACTCATAAAACGAGACCGGGTACTTCACTACGTAATACCAGACGAGTGAGTGTGAGCAATAGCAACATGGAGTGGAGCGGAAGTCAAAGAGCTAACAAACGGTTTGTCACATTTGGTACGGTAATCGGGTACCGGCTACTAGTCTCGTTGGATTTTCGACTGAGACAACATTTTAAAGGCAGCGTAACATTTTTGTTTACTTTCGTTGTTGTTAGTCACTATATTTGGAATGCACCAGTTAACAGTAATCAAACTCCACACCTGCGCAAATGCACCCCTCACCCCCGGTTTGCTTGTTGGCAGTACGATAATACGACTTCATTATTATCCTGATTAAATATTTACATTTTCATTTTGGTTTACGTTGACCCTGCTTACGTATACACTCGTGTATTGTCAAAGCCTTGATGGCTGAAAGGGTCGAAAAGGTTGAAATTGTTGTTGCTTGACTGCCTGACTACGCACTCGGTGTGGGTGGATTACACAGCAGCACCTGTCCAAGGCGGCATTCGGCAAGTGACATTAATTTATGTTGCAGTCGACGTCCATCATCAATGTCTAACTAATAATCTGGAGGTGAAATTGAATTGTTATGAGTAAATGGGAGCTGTCAGTTAGCAATTTGATTATGCTAAAACAAAAACAACAACATTAGTATAATATTGAAGGAATGTATACATATATGCATATGTATAGGGTGGACCATAAAGGGGTTTTAAGAAGAATTATAAAAATTGCACATTATTGGTTTAAAGGGTTTTCTCGAAACCCTGTTTTTCGAGTCGGTATTTAAAATTTTTTCGAAACAGCAATACGATCTAATTGAAATTTTCATACGACCTTCGTGGAGATATTTATTCCTTCGACACCTTGCCGTGGTGAAGGACTTAAGTAAAAGTAAAGGGTGCACCCCAAATAGGAACGCACTTTACTCTTACAAGCTAAGAGAGATTCCTCATAATGTCCACAATATGGGGATATGATTGAAGAAACCCTCGGTTTTACGACTATCACCTACTCTAGGAAGGTCACCTTCTCAATCCATACCATCTTTGCAGACAAGTGGCCAATCCTTTCCGGCTGACTCCTGGAATCAAAACATGTATGAAAACAAAAATAATAACACAATTACAACATTCCCGATCCGATCCGATAAGCACAACCCTCTCGCCATTAACCAGGAGACGATAAAGAGTACTACCGTTGTACTAGCCAAAGTACGCCAGTAGCGAGAGATGCAAAAACAGAAGTTCCTAGCCAAAGGACGCAAATTCTAAAGACGGAACCATCCGCATCCATGGCAGCTATGAGTACCAACCAAAGTATATTCACTCCAAAAAGAGAGGTACAGCACAAAAAGCGTAAAAAGTCTCAAAATTAACTCGAGAAAAAAGTCAAAGATCCAGTTGATTTTGAAGAGAAAAAGCGCCTAAAACAAATAGTAGAGAGCTTCCTGAAAGGAAAGCTATGGGAACCTTACCAAAATGCCGTTTAATGAAGTAGCTACCAGAAGAGGAACCGTTGCAAACTCTTCCATAAAAGCTAAAGTAGGCGGAAGCCGAGCTGAAGACAACAGCAAAATATTTCAGCGATGTGGTCAGGGACAGCCGTGAGGTATTCACCACAGATAAATCCTCCTGCTCAAAGAACACCATTCCGAAGAGATGGGTGGGGATCAACGTCAGATTGACGAGTCTAGTTTCAAGCTCCGTTATATAGGGTTATTAAATTCGCGGACCAGAACTCTTTGGACTTCTGGATCTCCCTCATTCCTCTTTTTAAAATATATCTTAGTTATTGTTGACTTTTTATTGTATTTAAAGGGTTTGTCCGGAAAGTAATAGGACTGATTTTCTTCCGCCGCGACTGTACTTCGGAGCTTGCGCGCCTCCGTTCCTAGCTAACGGACGAGAGCTGCAAGTTGAAAATGCAGCGTTCGTTAGAGAGGAGGTACGCGATTAAATTCTGTGTGAAACTCGGTAAATCAAAGGCATCGTCCACCATGACTGGTTCCTCCTGGACAAACCGTCAACGCAAAGTTTTAAGTAAAAATCCGCAAGAGACTCAAACGAAGGGTCAATCGGGCCAACAAGACATCGCAGCCGATTGAAGTTGCACCACGACAACGCCCCGGTTCACACTGCCGTTCTTGTGAACAGCTACCTAATCAAAGCCGACACCCTACCGCTTCCGCAGCCGCCCTACAGCGCAGATGTGGAACTCCGGAATTTTTTGTTTACTTGCCTGAAAAGGTCGATTAAAGGCAAGCATTTTGAGACGACAGAGAGGATCCAAGCAGCATGCACCTCGGCTCTCAAAACTATTCCGGAGAGTGCCGTCCGTAACACTTTCAATGCTTGGAAATCGCGCTGGCAGCGCTGCATCGACACAGAAGGAGCCTAATTTGAAAGTTTTTAAAGAATTGTAACGATTGGCTCAATGAGATTTTTAAATCGACTCAGTCCTATTACTTTCCGGACAAGCCCTGTATATATGTATTGCCAATTTCCGTAAATAAAAAATATAAAGGCTATGATCGAAAAAGAATTGCAACCAGCAGTTTTCTCAAGAACCCAATAACTTCTCTACAGCTAAAGTCATACTGAATTGACTATAAATAATTATATGCCATTTGGACCACCCTTTAAGAGGAAATATGAACGAAATCTATTAGTTACGTATACGCACAGGTCAATCATTAGCCGTTTTTGGCATTGTTATTGCATACAAGCTGCCTTTCAAACATTCAGCAGCTGTCACTGACAGGTTATTAACAGTTCGCAACTTATGTTCATCTAATAAGCCTTAATTTCGCTCCGCCCCCCACCGTCAAGCCACCGCCAGCGCCTTCAATGTGTTGCAGCTTCCTTGAAATGAAAATGCCTTTGCTGCTTGTGTTACGCTTGATGCTGACAGCTACTCATAATGGCGATAAGCCCAAATTTATCAAGTTTATTTTATTACCAACAGTGGAGCGCACAAAAACAAAGGCAACATTGAACAACAACAACAATGTGTGTATATGTATCGCACGCAAGAAATGTGAAAACAAAATTTTCCAACGCAATAAAATGCGATTGTGCGCAAATTGTTTTGGAGCTTCTTCAAAAGCGTACTAATTTAATTTATTTGTGCACTAAAGTTTGTGCTTAATGCTTGCGTACCGCGCTTGATGAATTCCTGCGTACACACAGCACACCACACATACATGCATACGTACAACCGGCTAAAGAGACAGCTACGAGTTGATTTCGGCGCTCATTGCTAATCCGCAAATGAGTTTCGAATTATTTTAACAAAGTCTTATTAAAACCAGTCTAAAAAGCGGATTAAAAGCCTCTTTGTCTCAGTCATTTCATTTCATTTCACTTCATTTTCAGCAGCATGTCTGTCCGCTTGCCAGCTTTGCACTCACTCCAACCACCGCCACTACACACAAGTTGGCGCGCGCTAATTTGTTGCTGTCATTTTTTGACTCTCCTTCTTTGTTTGCTTCACTTCGCCGCCTTCTTGTTGCCATCGCCGCCGTTTGCGCTCTTCAGACAGCCAGCGCTTTCAACTTTTCGACGTTTCGCTTTTGTCAGACGCTCAGCTTTCAGCCGCAGACAGTGATCATATCTCAGTGCCTTTCTCAGCACTGCGTTTTCATAGCGCCACTCCTTTAAATAATTTAAATAACCGTCCAACATATGATTTTAGTTGTCACTCAGTGCACTCTCCGCTTCTGATTCCGCAGCCTTTTGCTCGCGCTCAGACTCACTCATAAACAAAATCATATATGTATGCATTAACCCAGCTGTTGGCAACTCAAACAAAAGCTCTTCAATGTCAGCTTATGAGTATCTTTAACTGCTTGTCTACTGCCTTGCGAGGCTGCTCTTTCTTATCCTTTAAACTTTCTGCTGCTGACATTTCTTGCTTTACCCATTGCATACTCGTATGTTAGGTTTTCGTACTCTTTGTGAGATAATGAAGTTTCTTATGCTGTCATGCATCAGTCATGAATTTAATTATTTACTCACAGCGGGTTATCAATGAATTAATTCTAGACTTCTTCCGCTTAATTTTAAACAGTGGAAAGCAGTACAACTTTTTTTCTGATTTCCTTCTTGAATCCTCCTCTGCATTTGTCTGTTTGTGGTTAGCTGTTTTCTACCATGGAGTATTGTCATTTAGATCTCAAGTCGCTCGAACCTCCGATTTGAAGAAGGGTAGGTAGAGTGGCTGTCTGAGGAAGCATCCATGCCTTTAGGAGACCCATTGTGATACCACCAGAACTGATATTCCCACACTTTGTTGCCTCCTCTTCCTCTTAAGTACATTTTCTCTAATCGTAAGCGATTAACACCTATCAAAAAATTACTTATTTGTATATTTTATTAATCACGTGGTTCAGGTTTAGTCAATGGAGAGTTTATTGGCTTGCTATCAGCGGTTTCCGCAATCCGTACATGCTTATAATACTAAAACCATAGCTTATATCCAACATAACAAGTTTAGTGGAATGGTTTTTTTTGCCCTAAGGTTAGCATAACACGCTTTCGAAAGTTGTCGGATGCAAGAGGTGCCATTTTGTCAGCCGCAATTACTCGCAAGAGGCCGTTGAAGAAAACCACTTCAAAAATCTCTATATTCTCTCTGGCCTTACTACCTTCGCTGTCTCCTTTTCTTAGTTACCTGAACTTTTATGTCTAGGTACAATTATCATTCATCATCTTGAACTATTCCTTAAGTGACGGCTTTTTCTCTATGCTCTGGAAGGCTGAACCGCTTATCAGTTTGAAACAGTATACATCTGATCTGGGTGCCTGGGCATAAAAGGAAGCTGGCAATGAGAGGGCCGATGAACGAGCTCACTCTGCAATGGCTTCAAGGATGATAAGACCAGAGTCATGTGGTGCAGTGAGACTCCACACCATAAAGGAGTTGCACCGCACGGAGGAGAATGAAGAGAAAGAGCAGCTTTGGCAGCAGGCAGCAAGAATGCGACATGCTAACCTACTTCTAGGAGCGTACAAACTTGCAAGGTATAAGAAAGTGACCAACCTCCTCCGAGACAAATTCCGCCTCCTTGTTGCGCTCTATACAGGGCACTGCAGGCTCAGGCAGCACTTGTTCACTTTTCTATACTGCGTACGGCTCCCTCTGATTTAGGGTTTCCATCTGTTTTCTTCTATCATGGCCATATATTAGTTCTATGGGTTATATAGTATATTGCCCTTTGATTGATCTCCCTCTAGCTCTTTCTGATTTTCTCTCTTTACAAATTTGCGCTCTGGTTTATGGAAAATAAAATATAGATTCAATTTTTGTCCACTTCATTTTCTATTGTATTATAGTTTTACTCTGACATCTGTCAAGAATCAGCGCTCTTCTAATATCTATTCTCTCCTAATATCGGTATAGCTCATATCTTCTCTGTATGTGAATTATTTGATCTTTGCTTGAAAGCAAACCTCTCTTCATCGACATTTTAACATTGAAGCTTCGATAACCTAACGAGCTCAAAAGTTTAACATAATTACTCTCATCCTTAATTCTTTTTCTATACTTCAAACACACATCCTCATAATTGCTTTAGGGCATCTATTACTGTAAGCCTTAACCTTATTTAACCGCAAGCACTTTTAGCAAAGCAAAACTGAAAAACTTCTCTAATAGATAAAGCCAATAAAAATAAAGCGCAGATTAGCTTATGAGCTAAAGTGCAAGAGATACCGTTACTCCACATACACATACGCATACACACCCAAGTGATTTTACTCACATGCTTTAAATACTTAGATGACGACAAGTAAAGGCATTTTTACAAGTCAAGTTCACTTTTTTGAAAAATTCCCACACTTGCTCGCCCCATAGGTGCGGCACTAAGCGGCTTTGCGAAAAAACGGTATTTTTAAAAAACAGCTAAGGCACATTCTTGTATGTGTAAGTGGTGAAGCTAATAAAGTTAAGTGCAGAAATGTATGTGTGCATGGGGATGAAGCTGGGGAAGTAGTCGTGTGTGTGTTTTGGTCGTTGAATGTGTATGAAGAGTTGGCAGTTTTTACTTGCTTGGAAGCTGCAAGAGTAATGGTTGAAGCCACATTAAAGCTGGCAGGGAGATAGATACGTGAAAAAATGCCTCAGTGAGTAGAAAATAAGTAGTATTATCGCTTGAGAGCTGATTAGCTTGGACAATTTGTATGAGATTAGTTAGCAACTGTTGCCAATACATGCTTAGAAGGTGAGAGGATATGTGTTATAATAACTGAAAAGGAATGTTTTGCAATATTTTATGATATTTTACCAATGTCAAGCAGAGATATTGATGCTGAACAGAAAAAAAAAGTTTAAGAAATATATTTCAGCAAAAGCTTTACTTCTAGCTGGTTGATTATTATCATACACAATTTCATTTATTAAAGATTTACTATTTATTATATCTTTTCAATAATTTAGAGGAAGAATCTACCCGTTTCGAAACTGATAGTGCTTAAAAAATAATTTATCAAATCCATTTTTGCACAACCTTAATAATTTTTCGTATTCCAATTATAAATCAGCTCTGAAGCTCATTTATTCTCACTCCATACTCTTTTTACTTCCACATTTATCATGCTTTCATCACTAAAATTTACTTTCCATTGTCTCTCAGCAGACTTTTACATATACATATACATTTACTATTTCGCATTGAAGTTTCTCTTTCGAAGAAGCGCGGCTTTTTGTGTCTCAAGTGGATTTCAATGGCTTTACTCTTAATCACTTCACTTTTAGGACGCTGTTATTTATCGTATATACAGCAATGTTTGTTTTAGATATGTGGTATTTTCAGTCAGGAAACATAAATATTAATATAAATAAAGGCTGTTTATTTTACAGATTCAAAGCTTTGCAATAAAATTGTATCCTGTTTACTATGGGCAAAAAATAGTAAGACTTTTTAATTTAAATTTTTCAGGAAAACATAATCATCGAAATATTTTTTTTATAAATTGGTATAACTCTCAGTGACATTTGTACCAAATATCACATCAAAATAATCATAACTACTTAATATACACTTATCTTTCTGAAATACATAAAGTGTATTCGGCAATTTTTACGATGAGTGAAATCATTCAACAAAGAAGTTCTATTAAAATTTTTCTGTGGAATAAAATTTCTGGTGCCAAAGCGTTCAGAATGTTGGAAAAGACCTTCAGTGATAAATGTTGTGTTTCTGATATGTAAAAATTATTCAAAGGAGGTCCAGGACAACCATCAACATCAACTGATGATCAACACGTCAATTGAAAATAAAGACATTGATACTTGAGAATAGACGCTTAACAGTCAGAGTGAGTAGGATCAGTGAAAACCATTTTGAAAGCTCATTTGAGCCTACGAAAAGTGAAAGCACGATGATGCCAAAAACACTCAATGTTTTCGAAAAACTGCTTCGCGTTAACGTCTGTGAAATAATGCCTTCCGACTACCCGGATGTTATGAAAGGTATTATTACTGGCGATGAGTATTGCATCTATGCTTACGAGCAGGAAACAGAAGATCGATCGGCCAAATAATGTGGCAAAGGTGGGCCGAAACCGAAAGAACCACGTCAAATTAGATCAAAAACCAAGGTTAGGTTGACAGTTTTCTGCAATTATCGAGGTGTGATACACTACGAATTCCTTTCGACCAGCCAAACTGTCATAAAAGAATACTATTTGTGTGCCATTTGACGTTTACGTGAATCTATTCGTAAAAAAAGGCCAAAGGGATTACTCTGAACGGAGCGAAATAGGTTTTGAAGAATAAATTAAGTATTTTAAAATGATGAACAAAGTCTTACTCTTTCATTTATAAATATACAATAGCAGAAATCGTATTATTTTTTGTCTCAAAATATATACCAAAATGTTGTTCATGAAAATGCCTTCCTTTCCACTTGAGTGTTCCACTTGTTCAATTGTTCCTTTTTATATTACATTTTGCAGCAATAAACTGGGGTTTCGGAGATTTAGAAATTCTTTTACCTGAAAACAATCTTTCTCAGCCGTTTGATTTTCGTTCTGGTATTTCCAGTTCTCGTACATAGCTTACTTTCAAGCCTTATCAGTTAAATTTCTACTTTAACCATATTCCACATAAATTTTACCGTTATCTGTATCGTTTTCTACATATACACCTAAGCAAAATCTCTTATCGAAGTATCTTTTGTTCCAAGCTATGAAAATATGTACCACATGGCAACTGATACATTCATACATTGAACAAGTGGAACACCGAAGTAGCGAGGAATGCTGCTTGAGTGTTACACTTGTTGAACTATACATTTTTTATACAATTTTTCAGCTGAGAATACATTTCGAATCACTCATACATTTAATTTTAAACAAAATATTTAAAAATTTCTTAACACCATGCAAATAAGTCACGTTTCCCCTACTTTCGTTGATCACGTGGCTATAACAAAGTCTCAGTTGTTTATATTGCAACAAAGAAACCCACCAAAAGCAATTTTATACATAAATAAAATACATAGGCAAAGCTAAAATTGTTGCTTAAAAATGGAAAACAACCCCTGCTCTTCCATAGCAATTTGGCAAAGCAAATAAGACTGCGTCAAAGCAAGTGCTATCGAAACCGAGAGTACGCGACAAAGCTAACAAATAAGTGACCGTAGCTACCAAATCGAATTTGCAATGAAAACGTGACGCATTGACTGGCCGAGCATAATAAATAACTTTGCAGACTGCAATTGTGGATCATAGCTCGGCTGCCAACTTATTCAATACACTCATTTCGCATTGAATAAATGAATAAATAAATACGCAAAGGTTTTATCGAATATTTGTTGGTTTCTTTCATGGTACAGAGAATTAGGCGGCCTTTGTTGATAACGAAAATTCGGTTAGGTACTACGCTTTCACTTTTTTCGGGTCAAAACGATGTCTGATCCTACATAATATTGGGTATGCGATGTGATTTTTGCTATCAAGTAAATATACGTATGTAAACCTTCAAAGGTAGTACAACCAAATAGGTATGATTTCGGTAAAAAATTGAGAATATTATTGTTAAAATATAACTTTTTAAAAGATTTAGGAATGATACTTGAAGCCTGTTGTAATTTATGGTCAATGCAAATGCTTTATATGTCTCGAAAATGTTGTCGAGATTGTAGCTAGCACTTATGCTTCTATCACTGATTCCTAAAAATATATGAACTTATGAAACGGCTTAACATTTATGTATATGAACTAGACTTGTATTACAGTGAAGATCAATCCAAATACTTTACAAGTCAACATGCCTCAGAAATGCTGACAGAATCATACCTAGAATCTATCACTTGTTTATAAAAATATATGAACTTATGAAACATTTAGGAAGCTAAAGTAATTATTTGAACTTATGGAACACGTAGCGGAAATTCTCTCTTAATGAACATAAGAAACACTTGTAAACAATTTTTTCTAACATAAACTTAAAACAATTTTGAACTAATACCTGTAATCAAATATAACTTATAATGCGACTTTAATATATTTTCAGCTTACTTTACAACAGTTTTTCCTACTGGTCGCTTTCACAGCACTTAAATAACGGTGAGCAGCTGCTTTTTAAAAATCCACGCACACACACAACACACTTGTATGTACTTTGTTAAACCCCTAAATGCAGCTTATGAAAGCTGATAAACTTTCCCAAAAGTCCAACGTGTCGGGTTAATCAATCAAATTAGACTTGTCGACATACCTCCCTTTCACTTTGTTGGCAGACAGTAAATGAATTTCATTACAGTAAAATGACAACAACAGCAAAAAATAAATAATAATAAAGTTTATCATGCGTGGAATGGTGTATAAAGTGCGAAAATAAAACCAGCAAAAGAATAGCGAAAAAAAATTAAGAAAAAAATGAGAAAAAGTTTGTGCGTGGACTTTTCTTTTGTGACGTTATTAAAGAAGTAAGAGTGAGAAGAAGATGACAGATGCTTTGAATCGACTTTTGGTTACATTGCTTTTATAATATACGAGAATGTAGTATGTATATATACACTATATATCACTGAACATATTTTTGGGTAAAGACTCCCTTATTAATCGTAATACTACACACTTTTTTCAATTCTAAAATTTTTGCTGAAACATCCCTGCTCATTGCACATACAATTATTGTTGGCTAATTTGATGGACTCAGCTAGTAAAAGTGAGTCTTTATCGTCGCATTATTGCAGATATAGCAACAATATCCAGCTAATAAGCACACATACACTTACAGAAATGTAAACAGTGTACATTATTGCTATCACTTATACACTCCCTGTGCTATGCTCCCACTTTTCAAGCACTTTTTTCCACTACCGCCATTTTATTTCCCCATATTACCCGCGCTTGCATCCATTAGAGTATTGTTTTTGTCTTTTCTTCTGCTTTGGGGGGAGCTTGTGTGCTCCCGTTTATAGTGCGTGGTACATATGTATGTTGGTTGTTATGTGTTGTTGCTAAATGTATTTTTCATGTCAGCACATTTCGACGCGAGACCATAAAAAACACCAAGCACCTTATGTGTGCTACCGCTATATGAAAGTATGTTTACTGTGCATATATGTATGTATGTACATATGTATATATACGAGTATTCCTGAGCATAATTTTTTTAAGCTTATTTCCGTGATGACATCAGTCTAGCACACTTACAAATGGGCGTTAAGACGACGCTAATCTGTGGGTGGAGAGAAAAAAATTACTTCGGAAATTTTCGAAATTTAAAACAGTACTTGTAACTCAAGTAAACTCATAAGCACCTGCGTCAAAGGTGAAAATTTGTAATTTGGGATTTCAAAGTGAGCACACACCTTTACTTTAAGGCTTATAAGTAACTTTTATATACAATTAAGTCCTTGTGAGAGCTGATTTATGATTTTGAAAGTCTCCAGGGAAAGAAAGAGGGATCTATATCGCGATAGGAATATCACAAAAGTCTTTCGGAATCTTACTAATAATATAGGACTATACAAATTTCAATTTACACTTCGTGAAATATGTCTTCTGTATATACTCTGCTAGTTCCTATGGGTCGTCTAGTGCGATTTTCCTTTACTAAGTTCGATTTGGATATAACCTCGTAAGCGGTGTCTACGCCGACAAAGAAGAAGAAAAAGTTCGCAAGAACAAGTAAAATGATTCCTAATTATAATACCAGCAATAATTTCGAGTGAAAATTACATATTTTTTCCATTAAACAACATATTTTATAACAAAATTTTCAACTAAAGAAGTGTTAGTGGTTATCTAAACCATTTTCTTAGCTTGATTTCAAACCACTTCCTTCCATTCCAGAAAATATATCACCACAAAGCGTATTTATATTTAAAAGCCCTTCCTATTTAACAATTGGGATTCAACGTTTATAAAATTTCTGAGACTTAGACTGAACCATATTTGTTCTGCTCTGAAAACTAATCGAACTAACATCTCCATTCGAAGTACATATGGCGCTACCAAAATTAAATCCTAGCCCTAACCTTCAGAAGGCGAGTGTATACATTTAACATCGGGAGAATTACTAGTTTTCGAATTATATCATTTTGAGTGAAGCAACTTTGGTTATTCTGAAAAAATTGACAAGAAGGAATTTCGCGTGTAAATAAAGCCTTGCTTTATGAGTGGAATAAATACTGTCGAATCCAAAGTTTGGATTGATAAAGATTACTTGGATTCCGCATCAAGGAAATCAAGCGTTTTAAAGTGGTTTGCTAAGTTCGAACGATATTGAAATTAGCACCGAGGACGATGAATGCAGTGGAAGCCCAAAAGAGGTTGTTACCAACGAAAACATCAAATAGTCTAAGTTTAAATGACCCAAAATTGAAGTTGTTTAAGATAGCAGGCACTTTAAAGATATCAACTGAATGTGCCTATCATATCATTCACGAATATTTGGGTATAAGAGAGTCCTATGAATGGCGCGCGAGCTCACTTTTGCGTAGATATGTTCCAATGGATGAAACATGGCTCCATGATTTCAATTGGAAGTCCAATCGACAATCATATAAGCGGACTCCAGATGATGAACCAACTCCAAATGGTGTTAAAACGCAACAGTCGGTTGGCAAGGTTATGGCGTCCGTTTTGTGGTATATGCATGGCATAATTTTTATTGACCACCTTGAAAAAGAAAGAACCTTGAAGAAAAAGAAGAATCGTCAGCGACTATTGCATAACGTTATTGGATCATTTAAAGGACGGAATCGATGAAAACCGGCCGCATTTGAAGCGAAAGAAGGAGCTGTTTCACCGAGACAATGCACTGTGTCACAAGTCTGTGAAAATTATGGTAAAAATCCATGAATTGGGATGCGAATATCTTCCACATCCACCGATCTGGCCCCGGCGACCATTTCCCCGGTCTCAGATTTTCAGAAAATGCTTGCTGGGTAGACATTTTCGTCGAATGAAAAGGCGATGGCCGAAACTGAACCCCATTTTGAAGCAAAGGACAAATCGTGCTACAAATATAGAATAGAAAAGTTGGAGGATGACTATAAACAGTATATAACCTTTAAAGGGAACTACTTGTATGTTTCATAAAAAGGAAGGGTATTTTGCCAAAATGTGTCTTACTTTTCAATTGATCTGTCAATACCTTTCATTCTCTCTTTGGAAGGTTTTATTATGATCTCAAACCTTCTTTCATTCTCTCTTTTCCCTTTTCCCCAGTGGTAACCACAGTTATCAAGAGAATATTATGCCAATTTTCGGGTATATTTCACAGGAGAATATAAAATTAACTTCAAGCTTTAAAAAACACGAAACATTGAAATTCTGTCAAGAGAAATTTCCAGCTTACCATTAGCGCTTTCGATTCGCCAGTATGAAACCTGATGTGAACATGCTCATTGTACTACCTTCATCTATTATTTCGTTACTAATTAAATTAGAAACTCGGAAGATTACGAAGTCAAGCAGAACCGTACAATACGTAAAATCAACGCTGAAAGGAATCCAAAGGTTTCTTATTACCAACCAGACCAGCAATAAATGAATTTCGAGTTGAACACGTGAAACCAGTCTGCGACTTCTTAAATATTTTCAAAACTAAAAGTAACTTTCCCTAAGTCAATTATGTGCCCAAAGGTATGCATTTGCGCTAGTATTCCTCGTAGACGCGCTGCAGTTCAGGCATTCCATGAGTGGAATATCAACCAGCTTTTCACATTGAAAGTGTCAATTTATTTTAATCAAATGTCTTGACTCCGTACACACCTAGAGCAGGAGTGCCGTTACAAGCGTATAAGAAACCAGCAAACAGATCTGGTCTAGTCGACACTTCGCCAAAAGCCATTAAACATATCAATGAGTAAAGGCACTGAAGTCAAATGCACAATTGACAGCAGGGCAAGCAGCGGTTGAGCGGGGAAGTGGTGGGGAAAGAATTTCAGTACTATAGCTATACTGTTACTTCGAGCCTTTGTGGTAATTGCCACGGCTAAGTTTGCTGCTATGAAGAAATATTGACGTGCATATAAAAGTATATATATGAGTGTGTGTTTGTGCCCATAAATGTACATGTGTGTGTTGCTTACACCTCCACAGAGCAACAACTTGACTCCCCGGTTGTTTAATACCGCTGCTAACCAACTGTCATTAGTGTCTGCACTAGCCAAACGTACAGTGCCCTCCACTCACTTTCTGCTCGCTTACACACACACACACCCACACACGTGCAACAAATCGTGCTACTTTATTTTAGTGGTTTCCTACGACATGCCAGCGCAAAAGTTTCGCAATTTACTTCATTTAGTTTCCCCGAACACTATTCACACTTGACTCTCGTACAACTTATATACCCGCTGAGGTCCAGCAGCAATACAACGACGCTTTAGTGTATGTGTGTGTGTTGTGGCACCGCAAATTTCACGCGATATTTTCGCCAAACTCCGAACGTGAGTTTGACTGCCGGATCTCCGGCAAAATGGCCTTTTCATCAACGTTCGTGGTCGCTTGTCACTGCATTGCCGGCCACTGTTTCGTTGCAATGTCGTCGACGTCGACAGCGCACGTTTCAAACACCACGTGATTGCTGCTGGCAGTAAGGAAGTTGGACGGTTGTGCTTCGAAGTATTTGGTTATGGGGTACCTGACGAAAGTAAACTCTATTTCACTACACTTGACTTCACTGGCTGGTGTTGCTATTAATTTGACGCGTCACCTCCGCCCTCGTTTACTTGCCTCAGACCTTTCCACACACGAGCGCGCTTTGTATCGCTGCAATTGCATAAATCAAATTAATTTCTCCCGGGAATCGAAGGCGTGTCGTAACTTTTCGCAAAAACGAACAAAAAGCTAGCAGACTATACCGTTACAATGAGTATGCGTTGTTTGCAAAGTCACTACGAGGAACTAAACGTTGCAATATTGGTCCATAAATAAGCACCCTCACTGAATGTGAACCCAAACTTTTGCTTTTGTCTAACGATAATTTGCATTTTTGACGTTTCTTTCTTTTGATTGCTCGGAAATTGATTTTGTCTGTTAATCTTTGATTTAATTCGTACTTGAAAGCCCAGATTATTGTTTTTTCAATGTTTATTTCTGCCTCAAGGTTACTAATTCCTGTAAAATATTGACTGCCGACTAATGATTATTGGCTGATTATTTTTGTTAATTGGTTGCTTATTGATTACTGACTAAAATAGTTTACAGGCTTCTAAAAATTTAACAATGACTAAAAGATTAATGTCAGTCGGTTATTGACTTAATTGCTTATTAATTACTGGCTGTAATTAATTCTGACTTCTAAATATTTGATAATGACTATTGATTAACGTCAGTCGATTATTGACTTATAACCACAAAATGTCAATTAATTATTATGAATTTCTGACTATTGAATCCCATTTGTTTGAATGACTGCAATTAGCTATTGACTACTATTTTCTGTGACTGTAGACTACGTTAGTTATATTGACTCACTTTATATTGTCACTAAGTTCATTGATTATTGTCAGTCGACTGTTGACTAATATTAGCTATTGACAAATGACTGTACTGACTAATTGATTGTTTGATTGATGTCAGTAAATTATTAATTAACGTTCATTAAATTTTCAAATGTTCTCTACTGAACCTAAATTTCTGACCATTGACTACTATAACCTCGGATGACTGCAATAAACTATTAACGACTATTTTCTGTTGACTGTAGACTAAATTAACTATATTGAACATTGATTGAGTATTAGCGATTAGTAATTGACTGTACAGACTTTATTGATGGTATTGACTAATTGACTGCATTAGTTTATAAAATGCATTGCCCTAATTGACTATATTATCTTGAATGGCTGTACTGATAATCTTGATTGTGTTAATTTTGTTGACTTAATTGACTACATTAGCTTAATTGTCAATACCGACTATATTAATTTGTTCCCCTAATTGATTATGTTATATTGATTGACTGCACTGACAGAAGGATTTTGGCCTGATTAATTATATTGGGTTGGGACTATTGATTATTGACAGTTGACTGTTGGCTACTAGCATTTAACAAATGACTGTACTGACAATACTGACTGTGTTGACTTGATTGACTACTTTGAAATAGGCTGTCTATATTGATGGCATTGTTCTAATTGACCATATTAGCTTAATTGGCTCTACTGACTTTATTTGTATAGACCATATTGATTATGTTGAGTTGTGATGATTGACAACAATATTGGTTTTGTTGATTTAATTGACTACATTAGCTTAAATGGTCATACCTACTACATCTATGCCAGATATAAGAAAATAGGGTTTTTTTTTGTGAAAATTAAAAACGTATTTCGACTATATTGATTATTGGCTATAGAATTTTCACTATTAATTTTCGAAAGTAGACTATTGCTTATTGGAACAAAGGTAGGCCTCAAAAAATTATAACAGCATTTTTGGGATCATTGGTGATCATTTAATCAATTAATTTTTAATAATTAATAAAAATTATATATAGTTTAGTCGTTATTTAATCAACAATTAACTTCATAATTTTCAAATATTATATACTACATTATTTAGTAATTATTTTCGTACTTTTGTTTTGTAATTAACTTCGAGTTATCATCCTTACTACAGTAACTCCTTTTTTGACTCGTTCCTGTGAGTAACAATTAATTTTTTCCAATTTTTTATCGAAGCTAAAACACTTTTCAATTGCTGCTTATTTACTTCCCATTTTCACCCAACGCTTTCACTTTCAACCTCGCTAAATTAAAACTTGAACAAGTATGTACCTTTTAAAACTCAACTTCAAACTGGAGAATTCACTTAAACCCTATAGGTTGGGTGTAAATTTCAGCTTTGCCAATCAGGCTTGATTTGTAGCACGCCTAAATGCATGCAATGAATTTTTAAACA
Organism: Bactrocera tryoni; assembly: GCF_016617805.1. NCBI lineage: Eukaryota > Metazoa > Arthropoda > Insecta > Diptera > Tephritidae > Bactrocera > Bactrocera tryoni. Next base: position 81,484,282 of record NC_052501.1, read on the forward strand.
ACTGCGCGTGAAAACTTTTGCCGTAACGCAACAGGGACTCGAGCAAGGCTAGCGAGTAAAAAACCCGAGAACAACTACTACACGCGAAACACGTTAAAGTTCAGGACACTTTGTGAAGTGAAACGAAGCGCAACGAAATGAAGCGCAGCATCTTAAAAAAGAAGAAGCAGAAGACAACACTTGCGGAAAAAATCGCATAAGCAAAAAGTCGATTAAAATGTTGCGAGAATTTTTTACGCACAAAGGCAGCATTGCGCATGGGTGAGAAAGTGCGCGGAAAATAAAAGCAAATATTAAAGAAAGCATGAGAACACAAAGTGGCAAAAAATAACAGCAAGTAGCTAAATTACTTTAGCAAAAAGTTCAGCAAACTTTTTAAAATTTTTTTTTTATCATTTTCCTCTTTGGAAACCACCAAGGTTGTGTTTGGGTTTTCTGCTTCTATTTTTCACACACTTATTTTCCTAGTTGCTCCAGGATGCCACTGAAACGCAACAATTTGTAAATAATTCGCTGCGCCAAAGTTGTGAACGACAAATAAAAAGTCAGCCAAAGCGCGAAAGCGACGCGTTGTGTGTGGCAAAAGCAAATCGTAGCCGCTCCAGCTACCAAATTTTACGCCAAAGTGGTGGATCAGCTTCACTAGAAAAGGAATTATGGCGAAAAGTTGTCATAAAGTTTTATTTATATTTTTTTATTATTTTATTTTTTGCTTTTATTTTTTTTCTGGCGACTTGTAATGGTAAGCCACACGCGTTGATGAAAAATTGTCGCGTTAGCTTAAAATAACAGCGCAAAACACTATCTGAAAAAACACGCCAGACCGCAGCCGCGAGCAGTAGGAGCTCTCGAACTGTTGACTGAAGCTTGTCAAATGCGTCATGACGAAATATGAAGCCGCGAAAGTTTTGCCTTAATTTAAAACTCATGTCGAGTGGTCGCTTAATAAAAGTAAATTATAACAGAAATAACTAAAAAATGTAAAAGTAAAAATAAAAATAAAATAAAAATGTATAAAAGATTTAATTTTTTCGAAATTTTTGTAACGGAGGAAATTGAAAAAGAAAGCGAAAACGTATTTAGATTTTACATACGTAGAAAGGATTTAGAAATAGATATTGCGAGAAAAAAGGAAATATATGAAATTTTGACGCATACATTCGGGCGGAAATTTAAAAAAAAATAGCGAAATAAAATTAAATTTTATTTCATTCCTTTTATTTAATTTTTTTAATTGAGGAAACTTATGAACGCAAGCAAGAACGTATTTAAATTTTAGGTTGAAAATATTTATAATTAGACATTATTAGAAACAGCAACGAAATATGAATTTTTGAAGTATACATTTGGGCGGACATTTTTTAAATATACATTTAGGCGTTAAGATACTTCAGTTGCATAGAAAGAGTCTTAGAACAGAAATAAAGTGGTTTAGTATACCAACTAAGGTTTATATATAGCATTTTCATCATTACGAATAAATTCTCTTGATGTTTCTTTGCACTGATTCAACCAGATGTTCCATACTCTTGTGAGAAAATTCTTTATAACTAGTTAGGTAAGCGCTATAGATAGACTCTGAAGCAGTTGGTTGCGTAAAAAGGAGGTAGCCCTTAATGAAGCAATTCATATTTTTATTCCTCTTAGCTTTTCATCCGCAGGGCTAATCCTTGATAGAAAACTTTCATAGAAGACAAATATTGAGAAAAGAGTAAGGAAGCCATCGTATAGTAGTAGAGCTATAGGAAAAGAGTGGGAACTTTCATCAAAGGTGGCGTTTTGTCACTACGAAAGCATAGCCAAGCCAATAATTTCCTGTGGTATGTTCGTCTTCTTCAAGGGCTCCCGAAAAGGTTATACTTGCTGAAAAGCATGAACGTATTCATAGAGTGGCTCTCATAGGCATCTCCGGTACAGAACGCACTACACTAAAAAGAACGTTTTATGATATTTTAAACATAGCACCCGTGAACATTACCGACAGGTGTTTTTCCACGAAGAGTTCTCTAAAGCTCAGAGCAACTGGGTACATGAAGGAGTCCGAACAAGTACTAGCGACATTGCGGCTTTTCTCTGCTCAGGTACCGACGAGGAAGATATTGATGGGTCGTGTGAGAAAAAGTGCAGTGAATATTTTCACGTATAAGTGTAAACGACGAAATTTTGAAGATGGAATTTTCTGTCAAGAGCTCTCCGTGAATCTAAGATTTAATCTACCAGACTACTCTGGTTTTTCTCACACAGAAGTGGCTGTTATCCAAGGTGGCGGTAGACATACTGCTATGAACGGCAGCCTTTTTCAGGAAGGTGAGCGTTCACTCCAACAGCAGAAAGGCTATACTAGCAGAACTCGATAACAGTCAAGTAGTGTCTGTCCTCACCAGAAATCGCATCCAGCTACTTCATCGACAAACACGTTTTTGTGCCTGGTCACAACGGAATCGCTGGCAACTGCAAAGGCGATGAGCTAACCAGAAATAATACCCTAGCCCCGCTAACATCGTAACGGGATCCTATGGCCAACGACCAGCCCCTGAGCGACTGCAAGTTTCTTCTGCCCAAGAGTAGAGCAAACGAAGAGGTCTTATGACCTGCTTGATCCGAGCAAGGATCATCTTGCCGTAAACGTAGTAGTTCTTACCAGACACTGTCAAATAGGCATTCATGCAGAAGGCATAAAATCTTGCCGGACGCTTGTGGTCACAGTTATACGGAGGAAAATGAAGTGGAAACATCATCCAGGGAACTGTCCCATAATGTCTTGAAAAAATTCTCAAAAAAATCAATGAACTGCCCAACCCTCAGTTAAAAACTAAGTCTAAACTTACACTTCTATTAACGATCGTTTGTGTGAAGCTTTCTGGGAACATTTATAAGCCTGATGCCTTTGTGTTATGCCCTGAAGAGCTCAATTGATACATATTCCCAAACGTTCGGCACATATGTAAACCGTTTTCCAAGTTGCCCAAGCGTGCGTGTTTCCGCTTCGCTTGAACTCCGTCAAAATTGTCACATATTCATAGCGAAAATTGTTACAATCGTAAAGTTTATGTCACAGCGCAAGAATTTTGAAACATGCCGCAGTAAACCGAAGAAATAACAACAACTCATGGATACAGCAAGCAAAAAAATACGAATTTTATTTGCGCCTACAACGCAGCAATGGCCGACGCCGCGAGTAATAGGCAGCTAAAAAACGCCACATTCAAAGAGACTGAAACTTTCAAACTAGAATTGGCAGCACTCAAACACTGTTATATTGTAAAACTACAAACGCTGTGTGTAACTGTATATACGGCGCTATTTTTTCGATTTTTTTTACATTTCTTTTCTATTTTTTTTTTCTTCTTTTTTAGATTTTCTACGCTTCTCTCTTCTTCTTGATTGGATTGCGTTTTTGCATGCGTTGAATGCTGGCGCTTTAAAGCGGCGTTTATTGCCTTTGCGTACGAATGGCAGCTATGAAAAAGAGAATGGACCGTTATACGCATTTGTATGCGTTCCTCTATGTAAGAGCGCTTGTGGAGTAAAAGCGAAAATTGGGTCACTATGCTGGCGATTTAGCGCAAATAAACCAAAAAAGCGCTTGCACAAACAAACGTATTCGAGGGCATGGGAAGCTGACAAAACAGCACTAGACGGTTCAACTGAGGGTTTCAAATGCAGCGCTGTATGTGTGAAACGTGTGTCACAAAACGCAGCAACTGCCGGATACACTCACATGCGTTAGACAACTACGCTTGATCTTCAGCGTAAATCGATTTCGATTTCCTAGTTTTTATGGGTTCAGCTATGCATATATTATCGGAGAATCACTTCTAAAACGCTTAAATTCAATTTCACATAACAATTGCCATGAATCAAGTTAGTTAAGAGCTCTTTTAGCGAAAAACTCACTTTCGATATTCGAAGCGTCTTAGTTTAAGGGGCGAAGTGAAAAGTTGCCAAAACAAAAAAAAAATATAAATGGAAATAGAACAGACGAAGCGTCTTCGCCGAACCAGTTACATAGATAGCAACGAAGTTGTAGTTAAGAAATTAGATCTCAGAATCGCCCGATTCTGAAGATGTCGAACCTTAATCTGTCGATGTTGCTGAGGAAATGCCATGAAAAGTATTTTTTTAATACATAAGTTTATTTTTTATTGTAAATACTTAGAGAGTTACTTCACAATTTATATCTTCGAGTCTTCCACTTCATCTCCGATTCCAAATTTTATTACTTCCGTCTTCAGCATATGTGAAATTAAGCCAACTGCTAACAAATATTAATGAGCAAATATCTTTATCCAAACAATTACTCTTAATATCATCGTGATCGTCTCCCTCCTTAGATTATTCAGTCAGTATTCAGACCGGAAATTCAAGACCTGACCTGGGATCTAAGTTCATCCAATGTAATCCAAGCTCTGAAACTGGTCTTTCTCGCTAACACTAATTAATTGAGGTGACCAATGTCAGTTTCGGCTATGTATTTTGGTTCACCGAAGATAAGACTGCAGTGATCTTTCATTCAAAGTCTTGCAAATGCTGCACAATGGATGCGAAAATGCCTGGATGTTTCCACCTCATCCTTCTCCTGACAACTTGTGCCCGTTAATATCTTTATCCTAACCGCATAAACGCCTTTAAGGCAATTTCCAGTAAGAACCTCTATCATTACGACATAATGAACTTTGCTTAGGGTAAGTTATTCAGAATATCTTATTCGCTCTATTTTAGGCTAAAAGGATCTTGCAGTCGCAAAGAGGCGGGTCAACCAGCGCCAGCTGAGCTCACGCGAGGTCCACTGGTCCAGCATTAGAACGCAAGATGACAATGAAGATCCAACTAAGACGTAGCTCGTCGGCTTTGCAGATTCCGGCGATTCCGCTATGACCAGACCCGAGTCAGATAATGAAGTGGATTGATGCTATTTCTATTGAGGACATACTGTCTTTGACTAGCCTTGAGTGCACTGTTAGCGAGCTCAGCGATAGTGTTGCCGCCCTGCTATCGCAGTGTACGTTCACTTCCCTAACAGAGGCTGAACTGCGTAGCAGTACGTCTTCCACCACTTTCGCCTGAAAAACGCTACATTGGTCCGATACCCTAAGGCAACGATTGACGGAGAGCTCATTCCAGAAAACTCCCCTCCAACCTTCCCTCCCAGTCTCCCATTCGTGAAAAAAGCTCTCTGCGCCTGTTCTCTCAATTCACATATCTCCCATCGGTATGTGAGACCGATAAAGCCGCCATGCAGCAATATAAGGCAACCGATGCTTTCCTTACTCTTTCCTAAATATTTGGCCTCTCTGAAAGCTTTCTATCAAGGATGATCTCTAGGTATTTCACCTTATCGACAGGTTGAAGACGTGAGACTTCCAACCAAATGCAACGTCCTTATATGATTTGTCTTCAAATGTCTTCTGGGATGGCTATTTTGTTTTGAAGACATTAAGATACCTTAGAGCACGGTTTGTTAAGCTTATCCGCCTAGCACTTTTGATGACTTTGACAGCCTATTACCCAAAAAATGGATATATACGGGAGCTTCTGAACCTAAAGTTCCAGTGAAAGAAAGTTCGGAAATTTTCCTAGGAAATTTCTTTCTAATAATCCCGTTTTCTTTTTTACTTTCTTAGTTCATGTAATACGCATATAACCGTCAACGGCATCATCACCATTGTTGCAAGCTTTCATTGATTTCTCTGCTATATTTTTTCCAATGTTTCATCATAATTTGATTAATATTTTTGCGCTCATTAAATTACTGGCAGCGTCATAGCGAACTGCTGAAGTACATCGTTACAATTCAATTGAAAGTTGGCAGCTTCGCAGCAGCTCCACAGTCTGTAGTGGCACATCCACGAGCGCTTGGTGTTGAGTATCTGTGCAAATGTGCGAAATTGTACAAAATTATTGTGCAAAATGATTGATGCTGCATCATCATTATCTTTAATTTGCTGCATATTTGCGCAAGTTGTCTGCTGCCACCACGGCACAGTGGGAACCCCACATATTCGTGTATATATATCCACTCACATATATAAGTGCGTGTATGTGTGTGTGTGGGTTAGTGCCTACACACATTTACATAAAGAATTCGCAACAGTCTGCGCGGCATTGCAAATCCAACAAGCCACTTTTCATTTTCCCAAGTCCACTTCAGTAGCCGCCAGCGCTTGCTACCCACCTCGCTGTTGTTTTTGCGTGCGCATAGTTAGATCCGGCAGTCGGTCTTTCATGGCACAGCTCTTCAGCTGCAATTCAGAGCGCTGATGCCGCTACTTAGCATACCTGCTAGACTCGCCGGGCGGTGATTTATGTAGCTTGATGCATGTATTTGCCGTTGCCTTTTCAATTTCCTCGCTTTCACGCTTGTCTATTTATTCCAGTTATTCGAAATGCGATTTTGCATTGATTGGCTTTGGCGGGTGTGCTCTTCAAGATTTATATTTTTTCTCTACCGAATCACTAAGCTCGCGCTAGTGTTTAGTTTGTTTGTGTTGTGGGTGAGTGGATGCACTCGAAATTGCTTTCGGGAGGCACTGTAGTGGCTGTCTCATTATTATGACTGGCGTTGTAGGCGCGATATCAGTGCTGCTTGGGTCGAGGTAACAAATCGAGAGATAGTTATGCAAAGGCTGCATCTTATATAGGTAAATTCAGAAAAGTGTGGTTATATTTCGAATATTACAATTGAGGAATGCTCATTGAGAAAATCAATTCAAGGGAGACCTAATATGTCCTAGGTATTATAACCTTGACTGCTTCAGATAGGTATTTTTAAGTACTGAACGCTTGAGTATTTTTAGAAATTGGAAATTCAATAGTTTAAACTTTCGTTCAATTCTTCCAACTCAGTCCAACTCGCATTTGTTATAACCAATTTCTTTAAATCAACTCTAATCTGGTACTTGGGAAATCGAACACCGTTAGATTCACCACTCAACCAAAAGCTCTGCCTTAATGTTCTTATAAGCAGGGAAACTTTAGATATAATGACGAAAAAGGTGATGAAATTGCGAAAGATGTCATCCGATTTACCACCTAAACAGTTCAGGAAATACTCATAAGCGATACACAACGAAATTTTCGAAAACGCCAAGATCTTGTGCAAGGATCAGAAAGAAAACACACAAGGTTTCTACTCACACGGTCTCAAGAAGACTGCTGGACGGTTGAGAGACACGCTGGACCACTTCCTTCACTTACGTGTCTCCTTTTTACGAACAAGGCATAGAAATCTAGAAGCCTCGCAGTTTAAGGAACTTGATGAAGTATCAAGTCCTTGATGTCTTTATAAGCAGGAAGGCAGCAGATATCGTGGCCGCCAGAAAGCGGCTGCATTATCTATATATGGGTTCCAAGCAATACGGCCATTCCTGGAAGCGGAAAAGCTGATGAAATTACGAAAGGTGCCTTCCGATTGACTACCAAACCAGCTTAGGAAGTACGCAATGTTTTTCCGAAAGGGGTAACTGACGGCTCAGAATGGGAAGTAATGTCATTGGGACATGCTGCTTCGCCAAGATTTTGTGCAAGGGATTAGAAGGAAAACACAAAAGCTTTCTACTCACACGGTCTTGAAAAGACTGCAAGAAGCTGAGAGAGACACTGAACCATCTCCTTTTCTGGAACCCGGCTTAAATATCAAAGAGCGGAATGTAACTAAAGTTCCAGTTATTATCATCTTCTGCTTAGGATTTCAAGTCTTTCCAGTAATATATCTCTCTCTCTTTCTCTCGGCAGAGATCAATCTATGAAGCACTCTCGGAAGAAAACAATCCAATCTGTCTGTATAAAGAGATGGAAAGCAAATTGTCTAATAATATCTCTTTCCCTCTCGGAAGTAAACAATCCAATCTGTCTGTATAAAGAGATGGAAAGCAAATTGTCTAATAATATCTCTCCCTCTCGGAAGTAAGCAATCCAATCAGTTTACTGTCTAAATAAAAAGATGCAAAGCAATCTTTTGTACTAAAGTCTTAAAACGAACGATTTAACAGCAAGTAACAATGGACAACCATGAGCTTAAGAGAAAGTCTGGTCTATCTAGTCATCACAGGACAAACTTGATAGTGTTCAGGCTTAATTACCATGCAGGGAAGCTAGTTTCTTTTCCATTTCCGGACCAACATTCAAAGTAAATGTCTTAGTCCACTCCTACTTCGTACTATTAGGAATATTTCCGAGAGGTTTCGAGTCAAAAGCAGCCACAAAAGAATTTACAGCATAGAGAACATATATGTACATATATCCACACATTCCACGCAGTCGAGCTTTCAAGCTCTGATAATTACACAACCCAATTGCTAGAAATACACAAATCTTGCTTGTATCATTAGAATATTCTTAACACTGCCTAACAAGCCTTTCACTTTCATGCTAATGCATTTCAAACGCCCTCAAATCAAGAAAAGAGATTTACGACCGCCAACACTAAGCTCGATAGGCATCATTAGAATGCAATTATCCAACAAAGCAATGCTAAATTGGCAGCTCAACTAAAAAGGCATTTATTGTAAGGATATCAACAATATTATGTCCGCCTTTTTTCATAGGAAGCCAACAAAAACACAACACAAATACCAACTTTGATTACTGATTTGCTGCTTTATTATTTGCAAAAGAAAAGGGTGTGCATAACAAAGAGCCTAAATAGAGCAGCAGCAGCGTAGGCGCATGGAAGACAAATTTGGTTGAGCGTGAGTTGAAGGGAGATTAACAAAAGGGCATAACAACTGGCGGCTCGGTAACTGAGGAGGGGTTACAAGCGGCAGCTAAGAGAAATTTGTGTGGCTGGCGATGGAAATGGACATATAAATTATGCCACAAATTCCGGAGGGTAAACAAAACACACACGGCAACACAAGTCACACAAGCCACACAAATATACAGGCAACTACAACTACTAGTGAGACTACAAATACAACTAAATAGTATGTGGCGAGGAGCAGAGTTTGGATTAGGTATTTGAAAAATCTGGTTGAGCGTTGTGAATTCGTCGATGTTATGTAAGCGGCAGGGCAAGTGAAATGCGACCAAATACATTTTAGTCACGTTTTTAAGGACCATAAAATACAAACTAACAAACATAAGCCTAAGATATGCTTATACACATTTAGTTGCGGCGTCGGTTGGCAAGCGTATGGCAGACCGTACAGATGTTTAGCTGCGGGGTATTCGTATCAAAGAGCTGTTAGAAAAGGATTTCCGCCAACGAGTGGACGCACTCAATCTTGGATATATTGAGTAACAGCATTGTGGTGTGTATAGCAGATACCCAATAGGAAAGATACCCTAAAGAAAAGTTGCAAAGATAATTTTTTTTTTGTTTTTTGCGTACTGGAAGGCAATCTTCCAAACCCGAGCACTGAGTACTAGAGAAATCTTCATAGATACTGAAAACATCGTTTCGAGAAAAACCGGTTCAAAGGTTTGGGTAACTATTTGCCATCTAAAATTCGAATTTTCGGAAAATATTTTGAAATATGTATATGTGATGATTTTTTGAGCTGCAAAACTGAATATAACGGCTTAAATACTGGGTAGTCGAAAAAGCCTTTTCGTATTTTGTAAATAGATGTCGTTGCAGTCGTATATCTCCAGTGCTACCAATCACATTGTATCATACCAAATAGTGTTGGAAAGTTGAAGTTTGATTAAAAATACGAAAAGACTTTTTCGACAACGCAATATTTTAATAGCCTGATTGCAGAATTTCTATCAAAACTTGATCTCTTACCATATTTACATATTAGACAGACTTCTAAAATATACCCTACAGGATCTAAGAACTTATGTCTATATTTATACAGTTAGAAGCGAGTTTTCTTTGGCAGCACACCCGCTGTTCCTAAAAATCAAATGAATGGGGTCAAAACACAAAAGCTCTGCACATTTATTTCCACAAGCAATACAACTAAATCAATGCTAACGTGCAGCCGAACGACAATATATGTGTGTCCTGTCGGTCAACAGCGATGTCCTGTCCTGTAACTGTGCACACGTACGTTTGCGGGTCGAGTGTGACTGTTGTGCGAAGATTTGTTTTTGCTTTTGTGAAAAGCAGTCATGTGAGTCTGCTGCTATTTGTTGTGCGCTGCTGATTTATTTGTTTGGTATTTTGTTTAAGATTTTTAGAAATAACGATTTCAATCCTTTCGAAGCAACGCACTGAGCGTAAGCATTCAGTTGTTCTACAAAACATGCTCAGTGCATTGAAGTGTGAGTTGGTTGGGCTCCTATGGATATGTGAGTGTGTTAGTTTCTTTTAGCTTGTTGTGCGTAAGAATGAAAATGTATATACATAATACGAGTATCTGCCTTTTCTTTGTCGGTTGACAGCCGACATGAGCGTCTTACAAACGGCTTTGTTGTGATTTGCTTACGGTTGTGCGGTTGATGGCTGTGGGTGAGTACAGTAGGCCCTCTGGTATAAAGGTGTACATTTTAACTTAGTTTTGGAGGAAATCTTAAATGGTTTCTTAAAAATTTGTTTGTGTGTTATGTGGAAAAAAAATTACTCAAATATGCCGGAACACATTCTTTTCACTTGAGATTATGAAAAAATATACCTTTTTTTTTGGTAGACTTGACCCTTTTCACGTCCTGATCTTAAATTGAAAGCATATAAAATACATCTTGTGCAAGAACTGAAGCCTCTCTACCGTCCCATATGACATCACTTCGCTCTATGAGCTCTTCAAATGTTCCAAAAAGATTCGACGTTTTCGAGCCAAATTTTGTTCAGCAATGAGGCCCATTTCTGGCTCAATAGGTATGTAAACAAGCAAAATTGCCGCATTTGGGACGAACAGTACCTTGATGACCTTCAAGAGCTGCCATTTCATCCAGACAAAACCAAGGTATAGTGTGGTTTGTGGGCCGGTGGAATCATCGGTTCATATTTCTTCAAAAATGATGCTGGTTAGAATGTAACCGTCAATGGCGACCGTTATTGCGCCGTGTTAACCGTCTATTTGATGTCAGAAAATGAAGCTCGCGATCTCGGCGGCATTTTCTTTCAACAAAACGACACCACTTCCCACACAACGCATCAATCGATGGATTTATTGAGAGAACACTTCGGCGAGAAGAAAATTTTGACAAAAAAAATTGCCAAAGAATGCTTTTTCAAACGATAATAAACATTACCTATTAAATTTGAAATTTCTGTGTTATTTCTTTAAAGAAGTAGGAAACCTCGAAATGGATCAGCCTTTTCACATAATTTGAATTTGTCCGACTTTCATAAGAAAATTATACCAATCTGAATGTCCAATCCAGCTATCAATAAAGCCGGAATTGATAGTTTCCTTCTCAAACCCTTAAAACGCTGTTTTTTCAAGAATGAGGCTTCATATTCGAGTTGATAGCTACTCGGATTGTTCTTCTTACTCTTCATTTCTGATCCATAAGCTGTTTAAAACACAACTCTGTTTAGTTTGGACTATCTTTTTCATCGACTTAGTCTTTATCACATATCTCACGAATTGAAAAACGAACTATCGCTGTTTCTTATATCCCCTTAATTTTATTAATCATATGAGAAGTACAATCTGCGCACAAAAGCAGCGAAACAAAATTTTGTAAGCGCCAAAAAGTATGCAACAGTAATAGTTATATAATAAACATGTATTCTATTATTTATTTACTTATTTATTGACAAATTTAAGTACAGACTAATAATAAAAAAATGTATATCCGATTCTTCATTTGACAATTTTGTTTCCAACAAGTCCAAAACTATCGCAGCGCTCTGACTCCTGCTTCGTTTAAACGAAAGCATACTGTAGTTTAGTCTTTCGTTATAAGCAATATTCTTTTTTTGTTATGCTGTGATTGCTATCAGCTTTATTCACAAGCTGATTTGCCGCAGCTTACAATGTTTTCGAAATGCGCATGTTTTTGTCGCAACGAAAATACATTTTTTATTTGTTCCTTAGCTTATCACTCTAACAGTTTATTTTGATTTTGCATTTACCTTTTAGTTTCGATTAAAAAGCTTTTCACAGACCTCATAGTAGAGCTTGTTAACCAGATTTGTGGTTTACCAAAAAAAAATACAATAACAAAAAATAGAATGTAAATCTTTTTAAAGATTTCTGTATCGTCTTTGACCCATAGAAATTGGTATAAACCTTGAAAATGTTCACAATTTACTTTAAACATAGAAAAATAGCTAATAATACTGCTAATTGTTCGGTTTGAACACTCACTTAGCGCAACATTTGTTTATAACAAATATTCTCCACCACACTTAGAGGCGTTTCAGCGCTTTTGCAGCGCACTTACTGTCCGCTACGTGCCACAATTATCATAAAAAATTCATTTTTATTCTTCATAAATTAGAATAAAATGCTCTCCGACCAGCAGCGCAGCGTTTTTCGAACGTCCATTTGTGTATTGAAATTCTCTTCTTGTGGATTGCCTTGGGACGTGACGCTAATTGAGCAGCAATAATGCTCACAGGCAATTTGCTGCTTGCCAGCTGTTCTGTTGGTATATGAGTGCACACATACATACATGTTCACGTTGGATCATTACTACTTTTTATTTCTTTTATAGTGCCTCCACCTTGCTGTCCACTTTTTCTTTGCTATTTTTATTTATTTCCTACCATTCCAGTCACCCCCCTTCTCGCCACCCACTTCGCTGGCCATTCATTAGTTTCCTCCTAATTAGTTGAATTAATACCCAAAATGTAATATGAAACGAAAATTATGATATAAATACCGGAGTGCACACATACACACGCGCACCACAGGAAATCACCTTTTGCCGTTGTAGCCGAGCGCTTTCTCTAAATGCCAACGTGGTGTTAATTTGGTTTGTGGCGAAAATACTCGCCTGCTTCACGGCTGTGCCATTTCATTTGTACAACTCTATCTACGAACTTGGGTTTGTCTGTGTGTTTTGGTGTTTGTAATAAAATACTTTTATGAAAAAATATTGCTTTTCCGGCTTTCATAAATATTGAGCGCAGACTGCTAGAGCGGACGCTAAGCCCATACTCTCACACAATTACAATTATATGTAAAGAAATACATAAATCAACAGAAAAAAAAATTAAAAAAAACCTTAAATAAGGCAAAGTAGATACCAATTTCACTTAAAAAATGTTTAACTTATTGATCAAAGACACAAAATAGTCCTTATGTAGTCGATCCAATTATTTCAACGCTACTTTCCATCTCAAAGTGATAGTCTATTAATTACATAGAGCTTTGAATTTTATTGTTTCTTGCAGATAGTTTTATAAATAACATTTTTAGATCACTTTTGGTAATTTACCGACATCTTATGGCCATTATTTTTAGAGCTGAACTTGTGGAACACCTGCAAATTATGTCTAAAACTTTGAATTTTATGGTTTCTTGCGGATAGTTTTATAAATAATATTTTTAGGTCACTTTTGATAATTCGTTGACATGTCTTGAGCATTATTTCAACAACTGAACTTGTGGAACACCGGCAAACTAAGCATGAAGCTTTCAATTTTATGGTTCCTTTGCGGATAATTTTGTCAAGAATATTTTGGTATCCCTTCTGAATACTTGCTAACATTATATGAATATTATTATAATAACTGAACTTGTGGAACACCAGCAAATTATGCATAAAGCTTAAATTCTTTTGGATTCTTGTAAATAGTTTTGTAAATAGTATTTGTAGATTACCTTTCATAATTTACTGTCATCATACGACCATTATTCTAATAACTGAACTTGTGGAACACCGGCGAACTAAGCTTTGAGTTTAACGATTATGAATAATCTCTCTTATGATTAATATTCATAAGTTTTCTAAGCAAGCACTGGATTCCTAATATTCAGTATGTGTGACAGCTATATACTATATTGATCCGATCTAAACCATTTCTTCGGAGATTGTATTGGTGCGCATGCTGAATTTCTTGAAGATATTTCGTCAAATAAAAAATATTTCCATTAAAGCACTGGATTCCAAACATTTCGTATCAATTTGTATTGTAGCTATATGCTATATTGGTCCGATATCGACGGTTCCGACAAATTAGCAGCTTCTACTGGAAAAAAGGTTATGTAAAATGTCGGATCGATGTCTCAAAAACTGAGGGACTACGACGTGCCCTCCTGGGTGCTACCAAATTTGTAGCAAACTTAATATACCCCATCCACGGTATCAAAAACAAAAAAAATATATATTATAAAATCTCGCAGTATCAGCAAAACGCACTAAAAGTTTTTACTCACGCATGTGCTAACGTAGCGAATGTTTGTGAATACTCCTTTATACATAAGAGTAGAGAATTCTATATGAAATCACTTCACCTGTCGCTTGTTTGTTGTCTGCATAGCTAATTGGCGTCGCGTATTGGTGTGAGCTATAATGCAAACGATCATTTAAGCGCACATACATACCAATTACAAGCACCGCTCAGTGGCACAAACACCTTCTTCTCTCAGCGCGCAGCTTTAAACACTTTGCTTACATACCAAACATTTCATTAAGCGCCAGAAAAACCATTGCTAGACATTAAAAAAGGAGCACAAGCATAACAATAACAGCACAGCGCTAGTATATTTATAGCAAAAAGTATATTTAACGCATTTTGAACGGCATGTTTGATGGTATGCAACACCGTTGCAACGCTGTGTTGGCGCGTACGCGACGACAGACAGCTGGCGTACATGGCGTATACGTGATGTTATTTCAACGCTGTTGTGTGCTACACGTACGGCTGTAATTACATACATGGAAAGGTGGCGAATATGCGTGCGTGTGTTGGTGTTTACACAAGCGTAAGTGCACAGCATTATCCGCATGTAGCTGTTGTTGTTATTGTTGCCGCTTTAATGGTTTTTCATATTAAACTGATTTATTTATGCCGGCCAAATGTGTTGTTCGCCAGCATGTATATATACATATATACATATGTATATGTGTGTGTGTGCGTGTAGGAGTGAGAGTGAGTGAGCGCAAAAAATGCCATGCTCTTAGCAAAAGCATTAAAATATCGTCAACGTGAAAACCATCTCGGCGGAAACACGGCGCGCAGCTATAAAAACAATAGCTGGCTAGCGCTTGTCTACGGTATTTCCTACAGCATTTACTGCCCACCGTTCGAATATTCTTTTAAATGCCATATAGGGTCCTTCATGCAGCAGCGGCACAGACATACAAGCACACATTTATGTATTTCCTGCTTCCTTCGCCTGGCCGTTGTGATTTTGCCATAATTTTCCTTTGGTGCTCTTCGTTTTCGTCTTTGTTGGCGTTTAATTACAACGCATTAATTTCACACGTTGCCGCATTTCCCGTTTTTTGGACTGCCTTGCTTGCGATTTCCTGCTTTTTTTGTTGCTCCTTTTTGCTCTTCTTGCTTTTTTGTTATTTTTTGTAGACAATTAGCTTCTGCATGTTCTACTTTATTTTGGCGCTTCTGCTGTAATCGAGAATGTTAGCAACTAATTTGCAATTAACGCTCGACCATAATTAATTTGTTTATGTGACAGTGGGAGGAAGGGAAGGTAATGGATGTGCATGGAGTGTCTAGTAAGAAAATTGGTTGCAGCTTTCTAATGATTATTTCATATTCCTTTCCAAGGTTTAAGATACTCCAACCTTTATTTAAAAAAATTTGATAATTGTTATGTCTGTGTTCCTTGCTTGTACTTCTGTGGTAAAAATCTAGATAATGTAACCGTTCCGGATACTGATACTTTTTTAAACTTGCGTTCAATGCGTTTATTTTTAGAAATTATTATCGATTTTCCTTTCTTATGTTTTCTTTATTTTCGCTTTTGTCAAGAATATTTTGTACTTGGACAATATGTGGTTCCAACAGGACGGCGGCACAAGCCACACAGCGAATGTCACAATCGATTTATTGAAAATAATAAATTCAATTGGCCGCTTGGGTCATGCGATTTGACGGCGTTAGTCTGTTTCCTGTGGGGCTACGTCAAGTCTATGGTCTATGCCAACAAACCAGCGACGATTGATGAACTTCGTATGAATTTGGAACGTGTAATTGCACCAGTATCGGCCGATTTATGCTTGAAAACCGTCGAAAATTGGGTTCAGCGTCTGAACTTATCCAAGCGTGGTGGTGGTCATGGAAAAGAAATCGAGTTCTATACATAGTGGCATGTACTTTCCCTGGAATCAAGAATTTCATTGATATCTCAAACCGTTTTTTCTTTATTTAAAAACTTGTGTAGCGCTCTTATTGAGTAACCCTGTATTTCATTCATTTAGGCTTTCATCAGCTTTTCTATACTTGTACTTTTCATTTAGCTAACGTTTACTAACCGAATCGTCTCAACCAGATAAGTTATGACGTCTTAAATATTAGTCTATTCAAAGGTGCCTAGTTCTGCGTACGGCGGTTTCCCAATTTCAGTGCTGTTACCGTGCTATCCACCTTTAAAATTTGGATTGTGTTGGATTGTCTATATCTGGATTTTTCCCAACACTATTTGTGAATGAAACACCAGAGCACAGTTATTACTTTCTACGATTTCTCGATTTCATACCAAGTACATGCCATGAGTTCTCATCTTTCATAATGTATAATGTGAAGATTTGCTATATTCTGCTATAAGGCTGCTCTATCTCTCTCATTTGCTCATATCTGCGCTCTGGCTTGCTCTCTTAATGAGACACATTTGCATGATCTCTTATTCAATTGACCCAGATTATGACTTTCACATCACCGAAAGGTATATATATCACCGTAAAGTTGGAAATGTTAGATTCATTCTTTGGTCTCCTTTTTTCAATATTGGATTACCTTACTCTTCCATTGATTTTTTTGGAAATATTTTATATCTTCCCTTTTGTAATGTTGCTGTAGTTTTCGGTTTTTGCGTTCAGTACATGCATTACTCAAAATCACCGCTCTTTTCAACAAACTATTCGATACCCATATTCGTAACAAAATATTCATGTATGCAGGAGCAGTGTATATGCATTAGTTGTTCTATACTATATAGCTAATTGTTTATGTTTGGCAATTTGCTATGTAAGCATTGTGGAATATACTTTACCTTTATAGACATGTAAATTTACAGGTTTGTTTGGTTTAAATGTTTACATAGTGTCATCAATGCCACCACAATATCTATCCACACGTCCTCTGCACAATTGGTCCTGGTAGAGACAGTGTATGCTAAGCATGCCACACATCGAGTGAGTTTCGAACAGTTTATCGCAATTATTGACCACTTTCTATGTGGCATGTATCACAAACTTTACGCTCACCAGCACTCACTATCTCTCTCTTTTTTCCTTTTATGCATATTTCTCTCTCTCTCCCTGTGCTTCTCTTGCTCATTTCGGGTTTCAGCAGGCGCTTGTACTGAATATTTATAGATTTATTGCCGTATCGTTTGCCCCGACTCATGGCATTTTAATTAGATTCATGTTTGCTTGCAATCAAATATGCAACACAATATGTTTACGCAGCCACACAGGCGTAGAATTGCATGATGCACACATACATATATGGACAGATACATTACGCATAATTTACACTGAAATCCTTTTGCTACTTATTGTTTTTGCTTTGCTGCACGCACAAAGTTTATCATTTACACACTGCACTTCTCGGTATTCGGTATTCATTTGTGTGTGGCAAATGCAATCAGTCTAAAGTTGACACAACTGTAGTTTGTAAATAATTGACCTCAAATGTGTTTACTCAAGCGCATTAGTGTGTGTGGCACATGTAGGCGTGTGTATTCAATTATAAATGAATACGTTTGTTGCGCTATTAAGTAGCAAACACTTAGGCGGAGATATGAATATATGATGTCGCATGAATATATAGTTAGTTGAAGGTCCATCATTGGTGCTGTAGCATACATTTAGGCGCACACCGACTGGTAGCGCTTGCATGACTTGATTTGACTATAATTAATAACGGTGCTTAGTGCACTTAACTCGTTGAGTATAAGCACTTAATTGCCTTATAAATAAGGAGTTAGAAGGACGGACTTTCAAGGAAAATAAAAATTTGAAATTTTCTAAGTTAAGTGTTAAGTTAGGTTCATTAAATAAGCGGATTACTTGTGAATCCATGAATAATCCTACTTGTATGGCCAATAGATGCTTGTCCATGGTGATAGCTAGAATTCCTAGGTATGGATCAAAAAGATCATCGCATATCGACACAACGTCCCAGAATAGCTACATCCATTCCAGCTAATTCGCCGGGTTCGTAAAAACTCATAGATTTTATAATACACTTTTGATGAGAGACTCCACCGCTTCCTACTGTCTCCTTTACAATAATATAAAGCAGCCAATATCTTCCCCAGCCTCTCCTCAAAATTAGGCTTCCATGATAGTTTTCTATCAAGGATGAGTACCAAGTTTTTCAACTTTTTAACAGAGTCAAACAGTATTTTTTTCTAAATAAGGCAATACTCACTTTCAGTTATATTGTATCAATGTGTTTTAGAAATGTCCTTTATAGAGATCTTCCAATCTAAAGTTGATCGATAATTTATACAATAAAAAAATTTCTTCTTTCTTAGACCGTAGTAACCTTCTCTACAAATTTCAAAAACAACACTAGAATATTTGAATGAGCGGTCAAAAAAGAGGAATTCTCATATGTATGTATATATATCTACATGTGGGATTTGAAGCTGCTATGCAGTCTTCTATGTTTCGTTTATTATAACCACTGGCTTAATGATATCATGTAAAATTTCTGGGTTTCGAAAATAGTTTAAAATAATTTTTCACATAAAATCCTTGTCACTCCCTTTTATCTAAAAAGTATTTTTTCACGTTGTAAACACTTCCCAACTCAAACTGAAAATATTTTCAGGTAGCACACTCATGAAACAAAAGTGTCAAAATGACTTCTAAAAATTTTCAAAAACACATTCCACTTTATTTACAAACAAAATTAAATATTGCCGCAAAATTTTTACTCAAAATTCCAAAAAAAAAGGTCGCCAGCTCTCACTAATCACACGCACTGGAAAAACAGGAATAGTTTTTAATATTTAATAGAGTCTGACGTTGCAAAATTGTCAGTTGTAATGTCCTATTCCACTGAGGATACGGCTTTGGCTTTGGCCTACACGAGCATAGGATTTTGGGCATTTTGCGCTTCAGTTCATGCCTTGGTGCTCCTGGTGCATGCGAGTTTGGAGTCGACGGAACCGCGACGTTGTGATACGCCTTTAATTAGATATGTGAAGAGTGAGTAAGTTACATTGATTTGAAAATAAAGATGTGACACAAACATTTTTAAAAATAAATACATTTGGAATTGTCGCCTAAAGGTATACTACATCTCAAAAGAATATGTTATTTTGCTGTTTTTGAATGTGTCATGAAATATATTTCTTATGCCATGAGCTGTATGTTTTAAAAATTCTCTTGTTT
This sequence comes from Bactrocera tryoni, assembly GCF_016617805.1. Lineage (NCBI taxonomy): Eukaryota > Metazoa > Arthropoda > Insecta > Diptera > Tephritidae > Bactrocera > Bactrocera tryoni. Next base: position 81,503,659 of record NC_052501.1, read on the forward strand.
TTTGAATATGCGTTATAATTCTGAAAATATCATAAAATTGTGCCTCCTGTGAAATATTTGAAGTTAAACAATATAAGCGCGACATCTGTCGTTGAAGTATGGCATGATACTTTTAACTTATCTACCGTGTGTTATAAAGAACTTTGCCTTAATTGAGTTTAGTAATTAAAATCTATCGCTTATTTCATTTTCCAATTTCGTGCCGCAGCTATACCCGTTGACTTTCACTTCAATGCGCTGTTTGGCGATTTACTACGCACTGGAGCCTCATTTATACTACTCAAAGCAATTAATGACGTAAGTACGTTTCAGACTTAGTTTGCCTTAACCATTTCTTATATATATACTGTGATGGTAGAAGATGAAAAAGTGTAGCACATAGAAATTGTTATGATTTCTGGACACGTTGATGGTATAAATTTATAATACTTTTAAACTATATTTAATTAGTTTTTTTTTTTTAATTTAGTGCAACACCAACATGCTTGTGAACTTTTTGCGCTTCAAATATGTTGAAGTATTCCTTCTGCTAATTTTATTTACTGTCAGCTGCTTCAGAACAGAAGCGAACGCGTTTGTTAAGGCGTACTACACAATATCGCTGGGTGAGTGAAATTTATAAATCAAATACACTTTAAAGACACATGGTAAAGAAAAAGCTAATAGAGATTTTATAATAAAATTATACAAAAAAACAAAAATTGGTGAAAAATTATTTTTACATATATCTATTACTCAAGTGAAATTTTGTTATTATTATTATTATAAAAATTCTTTGTTTTTGAAATAAAAAACTATTTAAAAAAAGTTCGCTTTTTTCATACAAAAAATTTCAAACAAAAATCCTAAAATTTATTAAATAAATTTCCGATTTTTATAAAAACAATTTTTTTTTTTTAATTTTTTTTGTCAAACTTTTTTACCAAAATTTAATTAGAATAAAATTCATTTTAAGTTAATTTTTTTAATAAAAATTAAATTTACTTGTAATATAAACACACTTTTCTTAAAATAATTTTTTTGTAATTGGTAAAAAAAAGTTTTTTTTTTATTTACTGAAAATAAATTTAATTTTATTAAAAAAGCAATAGTTTGAAATAAATTTTATTCTAATTAAATTTTTGTAAAAAAAAATTTAAAAAAAATCATAAAATTTATTAAATAAATTCATTTTTTATAAAAACAAATCTTTTTTTTGTGAAACTTTTCTTATCAAAATTTAATTAGAATAAAATTTGAAATTAATTTAAAAAACAATTAAATTTACTTGTAATATAAACACAATGTTTTTAATAATTTTTTTGTATTTCGTAAAAAAATGGTTTTCTTTAATTTACTGAAAATAAATTTAATTTTATTAAAAAATTTAGTTTGAAATAAATTTTATTCAATTTTATTAAAATTTGAAATTAATAAAAACACAAATATTATTAAAAAATTAAATTAATTTAATTTAATTAAAAAATTTTGTTTAAAATAAATTTTATGCAATTTTATTCAAAAATTTTACTTAAAATAAATTTAATTTTTTTTAAAAACTTTAATTTGAAATAAATTTTATTCTAATTAAATTTTGGTAAAAAATTTTTAACAAAAAATATGTAAAGAAAATTGTGTTTTTGTTAAAAACAAATTTAATAAATTATGGCAAAAAACTGTTTGATAAAAAAATATAAAAAAATTGCGTTTTTATTAAAAGTAAATTTAATTTATTATTAAAATATGAAATTTTATTATTAAAATTAAATTTTGGAAGAAAGATTTATGGAAAAAAAATCATATATTTTATACATATTATAAAAATTACATCTGTTTCTATTCAAACTAAATTTTGATAAAAAAAAATTATTAAAAAAATATTTGAAAAAAAATTTCAGAATTAATGACAAACATTTTTTCGATGTTCCGAAGCAAAATTTTCGGTGATTAAATTTCTTACTTTAATGAAAAATTTTTAATAAGAAAATGCAAAGAATTTTTTGATACTAAAATTTAAATTTTCAGTTTTAGATTTGGCAGTGCTGTATATTATATTCATATATTGCTGCGAGCTCTTATCCAATAAGTGAGCAAGAAATGAAGAAAGCTCTTCAAATGCATATGTATGTATGTATGTGTGTGTGTGAGTTTAAATCCTGCAGCTGAGTTAAAAAATTTAATATTTATAAAAAAATGTCAATAAAAATTATGTGTATTAGTTTTTTTAAGAGATATTGTACTAACGAAATTTTTTGCGGCTAAAGTTAAAAAATATAAAAAAAATATTTGAAAATATTTAAACTTATTAAAAAAAGATTGTACTAAATTTCTTAGAATTTTGATTAATCTAATTTAATTTTTAAGTTTTTTACACTCCCTAAAAATTATAAAAATCTTCAAAAATCAAAAATCATACCAATATTACATATACTATATGCATATAGAGCAAATAACGCAAAAGTGCATTTACAGCGTGCTGTTAGAAATTTACGACAACTTAAAGCCAAAGTCGTGCTCGGCACTCAGGAGCACGTTTCTGTTGCATGCAATTTATGAAATGTCACCGCCGTTGAACTATGAACTTGAGGCAATTTATAAATACAACAATGTACAACGGGCATATAGGCATGCATTTCCTGCAGGAACAACAACAAAAACAGCTAGGTATACAAATACACCAAAAAGGTATATCAATCAAGGTATGTGAGCATACATTGAAACACATACCAGCATGCATGCAACAATCTCCTTCCTCATTTACAACAAAATGAACAAACATATGTTTTGGTTGACTGGCAACATCATCGTTTCTTACAGCCGAAGTGCTGCTAGTTGAGCGCCCAGCAGCTGCCACATTGCCTGCGTCTTTTTTTGCCGCCTCCAGCAGTCATTTTGTGCTGCATAGTTCTAACGTCTAGACGCTTATTGTTGTATTTTAAGTTTTATATTTTTGCCAAAGTCATTATTCTCCGGCTATTGTATGTGGCGGTGGTCGCATATATGAGATGATGCAGGAATAAATTGAAAAATTGTGAAGGTCCTTTAAGGATTGTAGGAAAATTACAAAAAAGTAGAAAGTAAAATAAAATAAAATAAAAAGTAAAATAAAATTAAAAAATTAAAATTAAATTATATTATATTAAACAAAATTTAAAATTAAATTAAATTAAAATTATAATTAAAATTCAAAATTAAAATTCAAATTAAAATGAAATTAAAATTCAATTATTTTAAATTAAATAAAAATTTTCTGAAATGAAATTAAACTAAATCAAATAAAAAAATTAAATTAAAATTAAATTAAATTAAATTAAATTAAATTAAAAATTAAATTAAATTAAATTAAATTAAATCAAATTAAATTAAATTAAATTAAATTAAATTAAATTGAATTAAATTAAATTCAGTTAAGTTAAATTAAAATAAATTTTTTTTTATTTGTAATGAAACAAAGAAAATTTGTTATATTTTTCCCGAAAAAAAAGAATTTAGTATACATATTTAATCAATTTATCTTGCATAAGTATTAGATATCACTACCAGCGTGCTCAGTAAAAATTTATGTACATATGTGTATCTTTATACGCCTGGTTAACGGTATTATTTATACAATGAGCGTATTCATATTTCTCCCGTTATTCGCATGCACACATTTCATTCAATATCCTGCGGACACAATACAAAATTCTCGTTTATACCACAACGATATACAAATAGACACACACAAGCACACATGTAGACATACATATGTCGATATAGATATGCAGATTGGCCAGCTGGTAGCTTAGATAATCTAAAATGTGCAGTTGCCACAGTAACAATTCACTGAAATTGAAATAAACTAAAATGGAATTTATTTTCTAATTTAAATAAGCCAGAAGGCAACAAAAGTAAAAAGCTATACAACAACAAAAACTATAACAAGCTGGATGTTTAATGTGCACATAAATACGCAGAATGGCCAGTAAACGATATAAATAGGAGATAGATAACAAAAACAACAAAAAATAAATAAAAATAAAAAAGCAAAATTCACAAAAAAATTAAATGTAAATATCGTGAATTTAGAAAAGGTTAGAAAAATAAAGAAATAATTTAAAAAAGATTATAAAAGTAAAAAACAAAATAAGGCAAGACACATAATGAATCTAAATGGTCAGGACCAGTCTCTTAAATTAAACATTTTGTATAGACCGTTAACTCCCTTAATAATTCCTTAGTAGTATTCGTCCAGTATCGTTAGCTTTTAAATCCTCTCTTATATATAAACCTAACCTCATTATTATGTGACATTGAGAAATCCAAAAGAAAAATTTAATTTATCCCTTAGACAAAATTATCTAACTTCGTCTCTAACTGTCAGCTTCCTTGGACACAAGCCGAGCGCAGGCATTCTTGGTCACAGCATACTTTTCAAAGCATTTCTATGTGAGAAACATGTATTAACATACATACTTTTAGGCGCACATGCCTGGATTTTATAGGTACATCATAAAACGTAACCAACCTACCGCAAACGCCCAAAAGTAGGCTAGGGTTGAGTATATTTTTCTCTCATATGAAATTTCTATTGGAAAATGTATGGCAAATTTTGTACAACGCTGCAGATATGTAAGTATGTGTGCGTATGCTAAATTGCCTGAAAGCGGAAATATTCAATAATTTTATATGTCAGCTTGTTGTTAGCATTATGGCTTATTGCTTGTTGTTGCCGCGCTTATTGTTATGCCGCTTCATAACTGCTTACTGTGCATGCCATCGCATTTGCATACCTACACACAGACACACACAGTGAAGTAAATTTCATTTTATTTACGCAATATTGATGAGCTGCTTCATAGCGGCACACAGTTGTTGCTTTTGTTATTTCTGTTAATGTTGTTACTTTTATGTTTATTATGTGCGCCTTTTTGAGTTGCCCGCTTTTGTTGTTGCACATTTTTTGCTGAAAAATTGCTAAATTTTTATGATTGCAAATATCGCTCTCAGCGCCAACGTCCCTCGCTCACTTCATTATCGTTATTGCGAAATTTCGCCAGCTTGTGAATGGCTTCTGCCAGCCGTTGTTGTTCCTTAGCAGCTCTTTGTTGTTATTATTTATGCTTTTTTAAGCTTATTTAGAATGCTCTTCCTTCGCTTTCGTCCCCCTTCTGCAATATATCATATTTGTATGCTTCCTCATTGTTGTTGTAGCGTTGCTACAATGTGTTGCTGGGTGTTTGTCGCTACAGCTGTGTCGCCATCTTCGAAAAATGCTTGCGAAATTTCCTCATTTTTTAATTTCTCGTCACTTTCTAAGGCAATCGCGCAAAATTCGTATTTTCTTTGTTACTTTTTTCTGCGCAGCTCTGCCATCTTGTGCATAAATTGTTGTAATGTTATTATTAAAATTTCTGCAAAATTAACTGAAATTGCTTTCATGACATTTTGAAGAATGTCAGCGTGGAAGTCTCTTAGACTTTTATGTTCCACACTTTATTAAGCTTATTTACTTAAAGGATAAATTTGCTGATTACCTTTTCGATGCTGTCAGTTGCTGCTAGCACTTTGTAAATATGAAAAGCTCAGCTGTTGTCATCAGCAGCTAAATCAGTGTCCATTTGGAATTTTGGTACGCTAGAAAAGGAGTGGCGAGTTATATACAGGATTTCCTCTCAGATTTTTTTATATTTTCGGTATAAAGAAAAAGAAGAAGAAAAAACATGAACTTCGGTTGCACCTAACCTATAATAACCTTCCTAAATACAAACAATTTCTTACAAGAACTATAGTGACTCGAACAGAACCCTCTTCGGAGATTGCGCCGTTGTTTTGGACAATAGCCCAGCATAATTTATGAAGATCTCACTTAAAACAAAAAACACATTCCATATGAGCGTTCGTGCTGTGATAGTCCGATATGGGCTGTTCCGACAAATGAGCAGGTTCTTGGTGAGAAGAAGAAGGGTGCAAAGTTTCAGATCGATATCTCAAAATCTGAAGGACTGGTACGTGTATTAACAGACGGACGGACCAACATGACTTTATGTATATACATATGTGACCTGGTCCACGAAAAGGGGGCTTAGGTGTCAAGAACAATTAATGAGATAACGAGAAACTGACGATTATTTTTAACAGCTTTTCCCAGAAAACTAGTTTTCGCACGTTAGCCCCCTTTTCGTAGACCAGGTCACATATATATTTAAATTTTCATAGCTACTTCCACCGTGTAGTAATTTTTTTTATGAAAAAAACCACGATTATGGTGGTCAAGCGGCTTCAGTTCTCGCGCCAATTTGATCTTGTAAGGATGTAGGCCAAGATTTTTTTGCAAAATTCTCCACAACGACTTTACAGAGATGTACAAAGCCTGAGAACGACTTGTGAGAGACTGATTTGGGTCTTGCTCAAATGATGCGCTAGTGGCCGCAATATTCTTGTCACCTCGGGCGCTTCTTTGTCTCACTGGCACGGGAACATTTTTTTCTGTGCTTGTGAATTCAAATGTTTCTACTAGACTAAATTGTTTATCTGACAAGACGATTGTGACGTCCTTTTATAAAAAGAGGACAATGGCTCTTGGCATTCTGAGTTGTATTCGAAATCACAGAAATATTTATAGACCGTCTGATATTTTTTAGTCGTTTTTGAGGTTTTTGTATCTTCTAAATCAAATTCTAGCGGTTCCGACCTTGCTCACACACCTGGTGCATTGAACTTTTTCACGGATAGATTGGGGTAAGAAGTGTAGATTTCTGTCGGAAGCTCTCCATCAACTCTTGCTTCAGGCTACCTGTAACCACTCTATCGTCTTTCAAGCTGAGGTGGCTGCCATCAAGATAACGGTAAATATACTGCTTGGGACTGCAGTCTCCTCCAGAGCGGCGTGCACTCACTTTGATAGCCGGCTTCGAACTCACTAACTGTGCGCTCACAACTTGTTAAGGGATACATGACCTCATTAACAATAGTTTCAAGCTTTTTTCCATATTAGTCTGGTATAGGTGCCCGGTCACAACAGATTCGCAGGCAACTGCAAAGCTGATGAGCTTGCTAGGAAGTGCACCATTACTCCATTTACAGCTAATTGAAACCGGTTCGGCTTACCGATGACCGCTTGTGTTCTAAAGCTGGACCTATGAATCTCCAATGAGCTCGGCAAGCGCTGGTTAACAACCAGAGCTTCTCCTCCATTACCGGCTTATGTGAAATATAAGCACTGGAATGAGTTTTGGGCTAACATAAAGGACATATATCTGTCCAGGTGAGATCCGTCGATTTTTGGATCAATCCTACGGCCTAACCCAACCGAAGCAAATAGTTACAATTTGTAATCGCACGATTACGTCTGTTCATCACACATTTTTCCATATTTGCTTAACAATTAACTATGCTGTATCCAACCACCAATCCCGCACATTTTCGCAACCATTGATACCCTCACAGCTAGGCACATTAACTCCGCATTCGTTGCATGTCCTTTCATAATAATAGCGAGTTTTCGACTAAAGCCTGTGAATGCGATAATAATTTATGCATTTGTGTATATATGGCCAACAATAGCGCATAATATTTATGCGAAGCTAATGAGGCATGTGAGTTGCAATGAATTAGCACGTCAGCACTGTCCTGGCTATCCTGGCAATCCTGTGAGCGCTAACAAAACGTTTAATGCTTATAAAATCTATTGTGCTGTATTTATGTCGAATTTCAAATTGTTATTGTTTGGTAAATATTGTTCTTCGCTTATTTTTGTCGTGCATGTGCTCGCTAAAATAGCTAATGAGTGTGCCACCACTAAAAGCCTTTGGGTAAATAATGAGCAAAAAATTATTGGCAAATAGGGCAAGGGTAAAGTGGACCAAATAAATTGATACAGAGCTGGCAGATTGCCTGCAAGCTCTACATAAGAGTGTAAATCGCAAAATATAGTATAAATAGAGAGCATAGTTATATAAGGTAGGAAGCTGTAGCAGAATACTAAAGTAAGTTTAGTATTATTGAACTAAAATCTTGGCTTAAATTTTCATTATAGTCCTTAATCATATTTGAGTGAGTAATGAAGAAAATCAAATTCAAAATTTCTCACTCAAATTACAGTTATTTCATTACAATAAAGAATGTTTCGCAAATGTTAAACAATTTTTTTTTCTTTCTTTATATACATACACTCCCTGCAATTCATAAAAATATATACATATCTATATATGTATATTCATAACTCATCTACCCACAATCGAGTTATGGAGTTGAGGAGGCAAGCAAAAATGGTTTATTGCATTAAAAACAATTTGCCACACGTTCACCAGCCAAGCCAAGCCAATCACGTACAGGTTGCATTGTGGGTACATGAATATTGCTGTTAATAGTGTGCGAAAGAAGGAAATCGGTTTTCATGCATATATATCAGCATGAATGTTGCTTACTGCCACACAATTACTTGTAATCTAATATTTTTGTTAAAAAGTTGAAATACCACCAAGGCGAAGAAAAGCGCTTGCGGTGGGCGCAAGAGAAATCGTGTGCATGAGTTGAGTGTGTGGGTGGATATGAGATTTTATGTATTTGCACATCATATTTCTTTAACTCGACTGCTCGGTGTAAATGCGTCATTTTAGGCTCATGTATGTGTGATGGAATACTTGAAGGCTTAAGCGTTGAGGCGCCATTTTGTTAAGCACCCTCGCTCCCTCTCCAGCAGGCAGGTGATCACAACTTTCGAGTACGGCATATGTGAATGCTGGCGTTACATACTGCTTGGCTTGGCGACAAATTGAACTAACTTATTGCGCATAAAAGTATGCTAGAGTACGTGTATGGGCTTATGTGTAAGCCAGTATAATCCAATCGCTGCGAAAATGTTAAAATTGTGTGCGTGGGTGTTAGAAGAGCTTAGTAAATAATTTTTCGGATTTTCATTTACATAACTATATTTATACCAACCGTAAATGTTAATTACATTATGTTGCATTTAAAGTTATGTTGCGAAATTGTGTGGCAATCCTAGGATTCATATGCTTCTTTACTTTTTTCTAAACTAGCTTTTTACCAAATATTGTTGGTATTGAATATTTCTGGTTCCTTTAACACTCTTGTTTCCCAGCCTTAGCTAATTTCACAACTGAGCTTCCGCAACCTGAGTCACACCCATGCGAATGGTAAAAACTTAGAGAAGCGCCTCTAAAACACTGAACTTCTTCGGTGCATAAAAGTTTACTAACATTTGGATCAATTAAAGACGATTTTGTCCATTAATTAGAAGTAAGAAAAAGCACACCGTCTTCGAAAGCTGTCACCTTTGGGTGCAAAATCTGAGCAGAGAGCAATCTAATGAGTAACCATCAAAAAAGCAAGCAAGAGCGCAGATATGAGAGAGACAGCAGCTCTATATCATAACACAGCAAATTTCAGGATTACATGGTACATGAAGTAAGAGCTTATGGCCAGTACGTAGTTTAGGTTAGGTTATAATAGTCGCCCGTTACGTCATACGTAGACTTACTGGTCTTTAATCATGTCAGATGGAGGTTCTGTTTAATTGTGAGGTAAAGTATTCCTCACACAGTATGTCAGGATTTTTTGCGAACATTAAGAGCGACCTGATATCTCTGTCTGGTCCTATAGATAATGCAGGAAGAGACATAGGAGGTATTCCAGCGCCTCCCTATGTCCTACTTCTCTGCATTTCCTGCATGTGTGTCGATCCTTATGCAGATCCGACTCGTATGTAACGGCTTATGCATAGTATGAACCGTACCAAGCAAAGTGCGATCCATTTCTATGTTCCCAAGTTTTTTTAAAGAAAAATCACATAAACTTGAAATTTATTTGGGAATATTTATTATCATTCAAAAGAATATTATTTGGCATTTATTTTTTGAAGATTATCTCTTTCAAACATTGAGTCTAATTTTCGATGACTCGTTCGAGAATTTCGCCTGGTAACTGACGACTAACACGCGTAATGTTTTGCTACAACCTCTGCATCGAAGCGGTCTTGGCCGCAAAGCCTTTAGACTTAACATATTCCGACAGCAAAAAGTCTATAGTGGGATATGCCACGATCTTGGCGCCCAATCGACCGGCCCAAAACCTGAAATTATCTACTCACCGAAGTGTTCCCTCAATAAATCCATTGATTGATGCAATGTGTTGAGAAGTGACGCTGTGTTGTTGAAACTAAATGTCGCTGATCTCGAGCATCAATTTCAGACATCAAATAGTCGGTTATAAAGGTGCGATAACGCTCACCATTGACGATTCGTTCCAAACGGCTTACTTTTTGAAGAAATATGTACCGATGATTCCATTTCAGCTCACAAACCCCATCAAACCTTTTGTTCTGGATGAAATGGCAGCTCTTGAATCTCTTCAGGTAAGTCTTCGTTCCGAATGCGGCAATTTTTCTTGTCTACATACCCATTGAGCCAGAAAATGGCCTCATCGCTGAACTAAATTTGGCTCGAAAACTTCGGATCTTCTGGAACTTTTCAAGCGCCCATAGAGTAAAGCGAAGTCGCTTCAGTTCTTGCACGAGCTGTATTTTGTACGCTTTCAAGTTAAGATCTCGACATAGAATGCGCCAAGCGGTTCCATATGTCAGTCCGAGTTGGTGCAAACGGCGCCGAATCGACTCTCCATGGAGTTCGTGTACACTCCCAGCTACGGCTGCTATATTTCTTTCACTCCGTGCTGGACGTGATCTATTCGGTCAGTGTTCGATGGACCTACTGGTTCTTAGTAATGCCAGGTGGAACTGGAGAGCTACTTGATATCTAAGCTTGATATTTCGTCTAGTCTTTTGAAGTGTGAAACTCCTAGATACTTGAAACAAGTTTTAGATAGTGCTGTGCAGAGGCATATGAGGTATTTCAACGTCTCCCTTATGTTTACTTGTCCATATGCAATTACGTCCATCTACTTAGTAAGAACCCAAAAAACGTAGGAAGTAATATGTGTACTTAATTCTTTTTATTTTCAAACAGTATTGGAAATAATTCTGCCTTTGGCAATTTTACTGTTGATATGGCAAAAGATATTTCAAGCCATTAAATCAATACGAGGTGAGAACCGGTGGTTAGAAATTACAATCATTTATTTCTTACAAAAATATTGTGTCATATTCTTCTTGTTAAAAAGTATTTTCGAACTTAAATTGTTGCAAAATTTCAATATTTTTTCCATACCAAACAAATGGCAACTCTTAAGACCTTATTTCTCGCTACAGCATTGCAATCCCAACTGCTTTCCTCTGCAGCGTGCACAAAAGCGTAATTCGATTTCCACAACTACCGTTTGCTACACTTGATTTACCATGATTTATTTATTTCAAATCATATCCTTGAAAAGTTCAATACAAATCACACACATACACACACCGGAATTCATGGTACACATTGGAAGTATGTGCATATGTGTCTGAAAATTTTCTATGCACGCCTATTGATTTAGTTGTATGCAAATAAATATTATGCCAAGACGATTACGGAATAGTTCCACATTTACTTTTCCCAGTTTATTTCGCATTTTGTTGTTGTTGCCGTAAGTGAAAGCTTTTTCGCTTTTATACCATTGAAAGCGTATTTCTTTTGTGCGAAACCAAGTGGCGGCAAATATGATGTAGTAAAGTGATATTGAATCGAGGCTTCGGCCATAATGGGTATGGCATATATTTTATGTAATGCCGCCTGCTCCACTCCTAATGTTATAAAAATATATATATTATTGCAGCTTGTGCTCGTATCCTTGACCTAACGCCATCATTATGCGCTGCTCGGGCTTCGCTTTGTGCCGCTTTGAAGTGCGTGTCAGCTGCTCTCTGCTGTTGCTTCCTCCACTTGCACTTCCTTTATATTATTTTCAATATCCTCCAACGTTTGCCAATGATTTTTATTGTATTTACTCTCTTATTCATGAACACATACATATATAAGTATGCACCTATGTTCATACATATAGTATGTGTGTGTGTGTATGTAGCAATGTTTCTTTTTCTTTTTTGCCTTTTTGCACTTCCCTGACACGCTTTTGCTTTCTGCACCTTCCATTTACTGGCATGGCGCTGCTTTGCTGGCAATAAATTTTATGCAAAATAGTTTAGGTCTTCCGTTATTTTGCGATTTTCTTTTGTTGCACGAAAAAAATCCTTTATTTGTGTGTTGTTGCCATCGCTTGGCATTGCAACGTGTGAATTATGTTGGCACTGAAGTCGTCGCTATAATAAAGTTGTTCTGGGATTTGCAGCACTTAAATGTCGCAAGTGTGTGGAACTTGATTTCATTTTATTTCCTTCCTCCTTGCCTCTCTACTTAGAAATGCCACGCGCGTGCCAAATTGTGTGGCAGCAAACATACGTAAACATATGCAGATGAAATAGAATTCGTGCAATACGTTTTTGCTCAAATCAAAAGTAGGTGAAAAATATCGCTAATGAGCAAAAAAAGAGGTGAAGATATAGCGAGAGACTAAGTGGAGGTTACGTCAATCATTAAATATTCTCTAGAACTGTAAGACTGTTCGAAGTGTGAGGCGAAAATACAAGTCCATTTGCATATAGCCCTGGCTTACCACATGTCAAGATTAATATTGGAATCTGGTTTCAAGACGATATTGAGATATACACTTGAACGTCAACGAAACAAATCGAAATAATACTTGTATATTCGATATGTTTATAACAGCTGAGTGTAGCTATCAACCGATGTGCTGAGAGGTCTGTGGGTTATTTGTGGTGTCCTAATTACGAATTTGAGTTCAAAAATGTTCCATCATGTACAACTATTTTTGCAATTTTAGTAAAAGGTGGTGGTTTGACTCCTTCACCTACAACACAAAAAACCCAACTTAGCAAGAAACAGCCTCTAACATCACAGCCGCAAAACGACTGTAAGCTAGTCTTATAAAATATATTCTGGTTAACAAGTACGGAAAAAAGGCAAGGCGAGCTCAAGGCCTCCAATCGGGGTAGATGCTTACCTCTTCAAGAGAAGTCGCACTTCGGAAAAGTACATCAGCTGCTACCTTCATATCTGCCATTTCCGTTTGAAAGACAATGCAGTTGTCTGACAGTCTGAAAAAAGTGTTGATCTCCTGAGAGAACACTTCCTCTGCATACTTCATCCCGAGCATCGATCCATCCGTACAAAAGCTCACTTTCGAAATTCTTTTCAACAGTTTCAACCTTCCCATAGATCTATCGGAGGTACAGGGTTTGTCCGAAGAGTAATAGGACTGAGTCGATTTAAAAAAATTTATTGCACCAATCGTTTCAGTTCTTTAAAAACTTTCAAAATAGCTCCTTCTGTGTCTATGCCGGCGCGATTTCAAAGCGTTGAAGTCGTCACGGGAGGCATTCTCCGGAATAGCCTTGAGAGCCGAGGAGCATGCTGCTTGGATCCCCTCTGTCATCTCAAAATGCTTGCCTTTCATCGCTTTTAAGACAAGGAAACAAAACAGTCCGGGGGTCACATCTGGGAAGAAGGTCGGCAGCGGAAGCTTTGAGATGCCGGCCTTGGTTAGGTAGCTGTTCACAAGAATAGCGGTGTGAGCCAGGGCATTGTCGGGGTGCAACTTCCAATCGGCTGCGATATCCTGTCGAACCCAATGGACTCTTCGTTTGTGTCTCTTGACAATTTCCAAGTAAAACTTGGCATTGACGGTTTGTCCAGGAGGAACAAATTCATGGCGGACAATGCCTTTGATGTCAAAAAAGACAATGAGCATCGTTTTCACTTTGGTTTTGCTCATTCTTTCTCAGTTGAAGTGATAGAGGATATCGGAGTGTCTTCTCTGGGACCCTTTATGTATTTAGTTTCCAGAGTCTGATAGCAACCTTCGCAACAATGCATATACCGACTATGGCCACGGTGCGATCGTTGGTTTTGTGCGTAGAGCACTTCAGTTGTGAGTAAAAGCCGCTCGTTGAACTCGTTTTAGCTGTTTACCGAGTGTAGCTTTTCCGAGCGCCATCCACCAGACAAATAGAGCATATAATAGAGCTTGGTCAGAGACTCCATCGCTATCAATAAATATTACACAATAAGCAACTAAAACTTTCCGCAACTCCTCTTTAACATTGAGCTTACATGATAGCTTTCTATCAAGGATGAGACCCAAGTACTTCACTTCATTCGTGGATCTTATGACTCCAGGTAGGAAAAATCAGTTCCGATATATTTCTTATAGCATAAAGGGCATAAAAGGACCTTTATCTTGCTTTGGATCGATCAACTTAAATGACTGCTGTATACTTACTATAGTGATCCGATACGAGGGCTGCTATATATATTCTGGCCTAGGGCAACACTAAGTGTTGCCAGGTGCAATCTGACATTTCCTTTGTAAAGTTTGACATTTTTTAGCATAACATCACTCAGATCGTTTTGTCATGTAATCGTGAATTGTTTTATTTACAGGGAACTAAAAAATTCATCTCGGCCAAAAAATGGAATTAACTCGTGAACATTTTCGTGCGATCATTTTTCACAACTTTCGACGTGGATTATCACGACAAGAGTGCATCGATGAACTAAAATCTTTGTATGGCTATGAAGCACCATCCTATAGCACTGTGGAAAACTGGTACAACGAATTCAATCGTAGCCGACGCTCGCTCAAAGACGAATTCCGTGAAGGTCGTCCAAAAACAAAACCGTTGTGCCAGAAAACATCGATGCCGTACGTGAACTGATAACGCAAGACCGTCATGTAACATACCTTCAGATAGAGGCATGCCTATGCATTTCTCCCACCAGCATACATTCGATATTGCATGAACACCTGGCCGTAAAAAAGGTTTGTTCTCGTTGGATCCCGCACAATTTGACAATCGCTCAAAAAAAGGCTCGTGTGGATTGGTGTAAAGAAATGCTAAAAAACTACGATCGCGGTGCTTCAAGAGACGTTTATAAGATCGTGACAGCTGGCGAATCATGGATCTATGCGTATGAGCCTGAAACAAAACAGCAATTTGACAATCGATCAAAAAAGGATCGTGTGAATTGGTGTAAAGAAATGCTGAAAAAATGGAAATAAAAAAATAAAAACATTTTCGTTGATAAATATGCCTATTTACATTATTAGGCCAGAAATATAAATAGCAACCTACGTATCAGCAGTTCCAACAAAACAGCAGCAAACGGAGAGACGGGCGGACTAAATCGGCTCAGCTCGTCACGCTAATCATTTATATACACAGTGTTCAAAACCTTCAACATTTCCTTATGGATGGTCCTACTAACCTTGTGGGAAACTTAACCTTATTCATGGTATACAAATAACCACATTTCTGTCTAAAGGGCGTTTAGTTGCTGCATTTTAAATCGGAATATTGAGTTGTTTAGAAAATCTTCCGTTTCTTTGCATTAAAAGTCTATTAAATGCAACCACAACGACTAAATTCTACACAAAGCAAATAAAGCCGACAATTAAGTCACGATCAATGTATGTATTTGGAAAGCAAACAATATGACAAAGTAACAAGGAGCACCGACTAAGTATCAAAACTCACAGTATTGAGACCTTAAATATGCGCATAGCAAATGATAGAGAGTCTCAGCGATGAAGTGCAGACAATGGCAAAAACAAACAGCAATATTTAGCTAATAGCTGTAGCAATAAACTAGGAATTGAAAGGCAATTCCAGAAACAGAATTTGAATGTACACACACGCACACATGCACACAAAGTTAGAAATGTTACAGCTTAGTATGGAATTAGTGGGCGAAAATGTCAAAGGCTTTGTTCAAATTCTAAAGTGAAGGTGTGCATAGTGTGTATATAGTGTGTATATGTGTGATTATGTGTGTTTATGTGAATAAGTGATTAAGTGGGATATAGGCGTGCAAGTTTTACCTTCATAGCGATGCCACGTAGGCAAACATATCATCATTAATGCATGTTTCCTAACAATGCCAGACACAACAACTAATGGTCACTGCTCCCAACAATACACAATACACACATGCGTGCATATATATATATGTATGTGTAGGTGTGCCTGTATTACGGTTGAAGGTAACAGAAATTTGCATTTATGATTTGTTTATTTGCGACATATGATCGCTGCTAGATGTTGGTGGGCGTATACCACAGCGGCGGCACCAAACCCTTACATGGAACGAACCGTCACTCCTGGGCAACGCTGTTGGCTCGCCGGTGCATGTGCTGTCTGTGACAGCTCTTAAACACTTGCATTTGGAATTGACGCCTATAACAACACAATTCTCATACAATTGACACGTGACATTGACCGCTGCCATCACACACACACAAGGGTGCCGTCTGATTGACAGCCGACCAGCCGCCTTCTGCCACCTGCCGCCCACCACCAGCTGTTCTGATTGTGAAAATGTACTTTCCTCTCGCCAATGACAAGGCAACGCTTGTAGCTCTTTAACGGCCGTCAAGTTAGCAGCCAAAGGAGCAATAAAGGACATGCTGTTGCCAGTGCATGGAGGGAGTAGTGGTGTGTGTGCCTTGCCTGATTTTGGCAAGGTGGCTGAGCAATTTCAATTTAGTTGTCATTTTTGCATGTTTATTAAGAGGCGCAAACGTCCATGCAGCACACAAATGAGAATAGCCACTGGTAAGGTTTAATGGCAAAGAGTTAAAGTAAGTGTGTGGGTTTAGGTATGTGATTTCCATTATGGCATGTGAAAAGACATTGAAGTGCAAATTGCAATTTTTGCCATCAATCAGAAATCTATTGCTCTTATATGGGTGCAATCTGTTAATAATCGATTTGCTGCCAACTATTCAATGGTTCAAGGTGGTTTAAACAAATATACAAAATTTTATACAAAAAAATAATTTAATAATTTTTAGAAAAAAATTTTGTCGAATTTGAGCTTTTAGTATATTTTTTAAATGGCAGAGCTTATGCTTAAAAATTTTTATTAATTTTTAATTAATTAACAATTCTTTAAAAACTTTCAAAATAGGCTCCTTCTGTGTTGATGCCGACGCGATTTCCTGGCATTGAAGGCGTCACGGAAGGCATTCTCCGGAATAGCCTTGCGAGCCGAGGAGCATGCTGCTTGGATCCCCTCTGTCGTCTCAAAATGCTTGCCTTTTATCTGCCTTTTCAAACAAGGAAACACAAAAAAGTCCGAGGCCTTATCTGGGCTGTAGGGCGGCTGCAGAAACGTTGGGATGTCGGCCTTGGTTAGGTAGCTGTTCACAAAAAAGACGGTGTGAGCTGTGGCTTTTTCGTGATGCAACTTCCAATCGGCTGTGATGTCTTGTCGGACTCGATAGACCCTTCGTTTGAGTCTCTTGAGGACTCCACGTAAAACTTGGTGTTGACGGTTTGTCCAGGAGGAACAAATTCATGGTGGACGATGCCTTTGATGTCAAAAAAGACAATGAGCATCGTTTTCACTTTGGATTTCTCATTCTTCCAATCTTCATCAGCGACCTCTTCCTGGCCCTCCAAAAAGGTCAACGCTTTGCGACACCTGAAAGACGGCTATTGCGTTTTAAATAATTATTTTATAGACACCTCAATCAGAGTAAAAAAATTGCTTCAACAATTAGTTCAAACCCACGCAAATGGGTACAGAACTTAATGAAGAATGTTTTGAAAAATGATAAAGCGATTTTCTACAATGAAGGGGTTGCGTGGGCTTACGGATTTCAAAAAATCAAATTTTTTTATTGTCTTATTAAATTCGACAACACCTCTAGAATATTGTACTAAATTTTCAAATTGATCCGAGTAATAGTTTCGGAGGTACAGCCTTGAGAACTTGTGCGCTCGAGGTTAGCTAGACTAATTGCGCCGTCTGTAAACGCTTTTTTCTAGAAACTGTTTGAAAATATCCGAAATCGGTTGGCAAGATATCTCAAGATCAACCGATCTTCATGAAATTTTACAAAGGTTTTTGCGATACAATTCTTCAAGGCTTGAACGAAGAACTTTTTTTTTTGACAACAACTATTTGAGAAAAAAATAATCGCGAAATTTTTACAGAATTTCATTCTTTGTAAAAATGTCTACCAAAAATCCTATATTCAGTTTTTTGTTTCCTTCGTTCTTAGAGTTTGGAGAGTTAAGGTTTTAATTAAATACGTCTTTTTTCACTTTAGATGATCCTGTAAGGAGTAATCTTGCCAACGCAGGCGCGTCTTTTCTCCGAGGGATCACCAGAAATGACGTTGAAATGACCGAGCTTAAATCTCGAAAATTGTTTAAACTGCGTAAATGTACGCATATCAGGTAGTTTTTAGTCATCACTGTGATTCTGTTGACCAAGAAGTCCTGTATGCATAGTCAAGCGTTCGAATGGTTGATCCCTTCTTATTCAGATGACGAAGAGGTGGAACTAACTTTACTTATCTATGGTTGAATAAAGAAGTGGTGTCGAATTTAATATCGTAGGACAGCCCTGATTTCTTAGTAACAGAGATCTATTTAATCATCTTACCTTATCTAAATTATTTTCGCAGATTTTTCAAGTGATTCGAATATACCTTTTTTGATTTATTTCTCTTGTGATAACTTGGCATTTATCATTAATTGTTGTAACCTCTTTGAAGAAGAACGAGTAGTAAGTAGTTAAAGTTAAATATACTGCCTAAAAATTCGTATTAAAAATTCAATTTTTTCGAGACTTCGAATTAATGTAAATGCGAATTTCGACAGTGCGTAGTACAAACCTATATTCGACATTACCCGATAGAGTGTAAAAGCATGCACACAAGGTACCCTCCATAATAAATTTAATTCACAAACACCTACACACTCACAAATCATTCCGTAATTCATATTTACACTCGCAGGCTCAGAAGATTCTTCAAAAATCTCATTTGCACACAGAATGCTTTGGTTACTATGCACCAATCGCATACAATTCGTATCTATTATGCATATATACACGTACTTGTACATACTTTTCTATATATTTGTGTGTAAATATGCTCTCCCATTTGGCCACTGTAATGCATTAATTGTGTTTGACTAACCAAGGCGCCTGTCCGGCTGTCTGTCATAAATAACGCAACAATTCATACATTCTAGATTAGCTAAACACTGCTCAGTTGCTGCATTTGTCACAGCAACAAAGAGCAGCAGCTCATTGGTGAGTGCTCTACGGAGAGTCTTGTATCATTGCCTTGTAAAGTCATTGAAAAATAACTACAGTCAGACGAATTTATAGTTGAAATATGTGTGCTGTTCAGCATGACAAGTGACAGGAGCGTGTTGTTGTTGTTGTTGTTGCAAGGGATACACTCATTTAAAAAATGAAAACTCAACTACATGTTTGGTGCAGAACATTTGTGTATTGCATTTGTTAGTTGCACTCTCTTTGGGCTTATTGGCTAACTGGTTGTATGTGTGTGTCTGACAGACAGTTGTTTTGGTGATTTGTGTCAGAAAATAGTATTACTCAGTATAGAGGTGAGTAGGTGAGTATACTTGCTGTAAAAATCAGCTTTTTGTTCCCTGCATAGCCGAGAAATGTGTTCCAATATCGAAAGGTGTATGGGGCGTATTTTGAGCAGAGTACTTTCCTCTCACTTACAGTTACTAGAGACACCGATATCTTAAATATTTTTCATTGAAGACTCCATTAAAAACAAAAACATATCAAAGATCATCAAAACAAAAGCTTCCTCTAAGTATTTAAAATGAAAATGTTTGAAAGTCAAAGCAAAATTTAAAATAAAAAGATGATTACTAGTGAGACTTGCGACTCTCTTAGCTTGTTATGATTGAATTGGAGTTGGAAATTCAAGGCATCTTAACCTAAACTCAGCATTAAAGTCCTAAAAAGACTGAGAAGAAATATAATAGCTTTAAAATCGATACAAATACTTCGGATTCTGATAAAATAGCAAGCTTCATATTAGCAGACCTTCTTTTTTTTTATTTAATACATAAATACTATTAGATATGTAAAAGCAGAAAATGTATGTATATTGAAATTAAACGCTTTCTTACTAAAAACTCTAGTTCACTAGCCAGGTAACTGATTGAATACGCTTTAAAAACGTAAAAACTTGTGTTCGTTTCAGTTTCAATAACTCCAAGCCATAATTGGTCCTCTTGGAATCGTCTCAACTTATATCTTTTGCTTAGGGACTGCCAATAATACGCTTTAAAAAGTAAAACATTTGTGTTCGTTTCAGTTTCAATAACTCCAAACGATATTTAATATCTCTTAGAACCGTCTTAACTTATAATTTTCCTTTAGTGACTGCCAATAATAAGTTAAAAATTCAAAAACTTACTTGAAATTATTCTGATATTTTGCCGAATTTCATGCGATTACAAGTAGGGTATTTCTTTCTGCTGGAATTCAAAGAAAATATTCCTGCAAATCCTGAATACACGTATAACTCATGCAAAATTCAAATTCCACAACAGCTTCCCCAAACAAACAGCCTCCAGTGGCAATGTCTGCTTCATACAAAAAACAAGCATAGCATGACAAATGATGTTACTCATACGCCATGGGCACTTCAAATTGCTTTTTCACACTATGCTGCACAATGGCACACGCCATGCTTTAAGCCGCCGGCAGCTGCTCAAGTGGCTTGGCCTTGACATTTGGCGTACGGATAAGGGCAAATGAAGTTACTTTGCACATTTTCGAAGCGGGTCTAAGGCGCCACCTTTACTTGTCTACATACACAAGTACCCAGCGTGATAAGCAAAATCGCCTCGTATTGTATTGTCTATTTCTCTGCATTCGCATATTCTTCATTTTTTCATATTTTTGTAGCCGTTTCTCACATATTTTCACTTCTTCTTTTTTTGCAGTAGATTTTCGCACGCTTTCACTCACACTCGCTCTCGGCATTGCGCTTACATTTCCAATTCAATTCGAGTTTACATTTGACCCAAGTAAAAGCAACAACGCAGACCAAAAACGTAATGTCAATGTCAATGACGGCGTGGCGTTGCTGACGCTTAGCTGCCACTGCCACCAGCATCAACTATATACAGTTACAAAACCCTTCCGCCGCACCGTCTTTGGCAATGCTCTACTGCCTGGCAATGGCAAGGACGTTTGCATGAGTAGCTGCACTGGGAATGGATAGTGGTAATAGAGTAATCTTCTTCTATTTTCTAATTCTTTTTTCTGCTATTTGTTTGCCTTTTAACATCATTCCATTTCATTACTATTGCATTTGCGCTCATCTGGTTGTTTATGCTGCTGCTGCTGCTTGCAGCCACTGTGTGCCCTTGTCTGTTGCAGCTCACACACAACGCACTGCGGCGGCAAGCAACAACACATACAGTAACAACAACAATGCCGACTTGACTGTCATTGTTTGGCTTTGGTTTTATTGTGTTTACTTTGGATTTTGTCGAGCAACGCAACGCTGCGCTGATTACATAACTGTCTGCATATCTAACTGACTCGCTGTGCATGTATATGTGTATGTATGTAGGCTTGTGTTGTATTTGTTTGTCTCTCTCTTAGCTTAAGTGTCTGTCTCTGGTTAATTCGTATCTATTTTTTCACTTTTTAACTGCCGCTTCTGCTTCTATTTCATGTTTTTCTCCTGAAAATGTTTTTTTGTTGCCCTGAGCTAGCAGTTTTGTGTTGGCTTTCCTCTTGATGTCTGCTTTGCGATTTTAATTATGCAACAAAATGCAATTCCACAGTTAATTGAGAACTGCGTAAACGTAAACACGCACACACACTAACACAATGCGCGTCCGTTACCGTCACTTGCAAATGTATTTGTGTTAAAGGAGTGTTGGTCAAAAGAAATTGCACAAAGTGCTCGAAATTAAATGAAATTTTAATGCAATGAATTTCGAAAGAGCTGCTCAAAATTGTCGGATTATGAATTGGAATTAAATTGTTATTAACAGTTGCCGGAGGATATTACATTTAACCCTTGTGAACTGTGCTGAGTGGAATTTGGAGTGGAATATAGTTTAATAATGGCAATATTTAGATGCTCACACCGCTGCCAGGTGGTTGAAAAATTTCTTTTCTGATTTTGGATGCGTGTTTTTGAGAATATCTGATTCGCAGTGATTCCAGTAGATGATTTATTTCAAGTTTTTATTAAAAAAGTAGCAGCAAGTATATCATAAGTTCAGCATTACTACATAATATACCTATAAGTTGAAAATGACCATGCATTTATTATCAAGCACTTGATTAATCAGTGACGATGCATAACCTTAACCATGTTTTTTTTAATATATTAAAAAACTAGTGAAGATCAGAGTAACATTCGCCCAGAGTAGCTTACTCTAAACCTCATATTTCCATCATTTAAAAATTAATTCAGTTTCATGCCGAAAGAAAGAAGTTTATGTCAGTTTAAAAGCCTCTCAAAAGGCACAATTTTAACAATTTATTATGCGAACAATATACATATTATTATCCGTTTTCGGAATTTATTAACCAAGTAATTCCGGAAAATTTCTTGTTTTAACTTAAAATAATGGGCTGCAAAATTTAAATTCGAAACGGATTTTTCTCATAACACCAGGCATTGCTCAGGTGACTCTCGTGCCTCGATGTGGTATGATCTGATTTGAAGTGGAACTCAAAAGGTGACTTGAAGAGAAAGTGACTTTCATCTGGCTCTATATGAATAAAGCAAGCACCGTGCCTGGCCAATGCTTAGTTGTCTCGCGTGCCTTGATGTGATTTTATGTGGAGGTCACAACATGACTTCAGGGAAGCTGGCTTCCAGCTTTCTCAATGTAAGTAAGCCAAGCAACGTGTCTGGCCTGTGCTTCGGAGTAACCTACGCCGAAATGTGATGTCATTTGAATCTAAATATCTTCGAATATTGCATTATTGCCTAAGACAATAACCCATGCCAACAAAGCTTGTTGACTTGAGTAAAAGGGTGTTGACTTGGCTAAATGTGAACAAAAGCATCACTGACGTCAAAAATTGTAAACAAAGGGATCATTGACATCGGCAAAATGTAAACAATGAGGTCATTAACCTCGTAATGTAAACAAAGGGATTACTAACGCCATGAAATGTAAGCAAAAGGATCACCGACCTCAAATGTTAATAATGGTTGTTAACTTGGCTAAATGTAAATAAAAATTTCATTGACATGATAAAACGTAAGCAAAGGGGTCACACTGTAAACAAAAGAGATTTTGACCCTAAAAGGTAAACAAAGTTATTGGAATGGGATAAATGTAAGCAAAGGTTGTGAACCTGGCTAAATGTAAACAGTATGAAGGTTTTATTTTCTTTACACTTGTATGCTATTTGAAATACGCCTGTGAAGGGTATTAGAGCTTCGCTGCAGCTGGAGTTAATTTTTTCTAGTTTAATGTCAAGGTTCGAAGGTATTTCCTTTTTTTTACCCTTGCAAGTTCCAAAAGAATAAAATGTTACACCTTTTTTACTTGTTAATGATAATTTCGAATTTTTAAGCCACACTGAAGAGTAAAATTTTTTGGAAAAAAATATACTTGTATATTATAGAGAAGCAGCTATTTTGTCAAAAATAAAAAAAATACTAGGACTTCGATCATTACCTGCACTTCTCTATTGCACAAAAAAAAAATATTTGTTTTGGATATGAGATACTTTTTTAGTAAAAAATTGATTTATTTCCAGATTCTCATTCGCAGAAACCCACAAATAATAACCCATCCAACGACGTTATATACCTCAAATTTTTTATGGACCTCGAATAAACGCTTTATAATTCCATATTATACTTAACTTTTAAGTAAAATTTCTGCAATACCACAAGTATGAAAGAGTTGCATAAGCTCCTAAAGGTCTATCTTCTTTATTAGTCAACCCCCAACTGATAGAGGCGCTTAGTTAGTAAAAATCTTCCAGTTACATCTTTTCTACCTAACGAACTTTATTAAGTATATTATTCAGTACAATAAATGATTACTTATCTATTAAATACTCGACCTTCTAAACCCATATTCACAAATAAGCATTGTGAAAATATTAAAAATATTAGAAATGCTTTTTCTGTGGTTTGCTTTTTCTAATTTAAAATTTTTTTACCGACTCCAGCTGCAGCCTGCCTGTAGCCGCCATTTAAGGGATTGCTTCTACCAGTGTGAGTGACGTGTTCTTTTTCTGCATTTTCATTTACTAAATGCGAACATGAAAAAGGATTTATATGCAAAATTTATGCATTTTCCGCAATCAATTTTTATTTATGACGGCGGGCGCTCAAATCGACCATCAATTAAAATAAACGCCGACGTGGCAAATAAAAATACGATTACAATAGTGGTTATGTCAACAACAACAAAAGTAAACACTTTTATATAAATTAAACAACGTTTGGTGGTCAGCTGCGAGTAATTAAATGGCAAAAGATAGATAGGTATGGATTTGAAAAGTTCTTCTTCGAAAATATAGAGATTTTTTAAACATTTTTTTTTCAAGAAAAATTTTTTAGTAAGCATCGCAGGGTATTTTAAATTAACAATTTATTTTTCCAAAATGTATAGAATTTTAAAACACAATTTTTTTCAAATTTTTTTTTTTTTTTGTTTTGAAATTGATAAGAATCAAGAAAATAGTGTTGATAAACAATTTTCCCCTTGGAAAATTTATAGATTTTTAACATATTTTTTTTTTTTTCAAGAAAACTTTATGCTAAATTAGAGAGTATGAAAGAATTGTTTAAATTAAAAATTTACTTTTTTCGAAAAATATATGAATTTTTAAAATCTTTTTTTTTTAAAAAATTATTTTTCTGAAATTATTAAGTATGAGAAAATTTTTTACATAAGAAATTTATTTTTTCGAAAATGTGTATATTTTTATCATATTTTTTTCTGGAATCTTTTATGCTGAAATTGGTAAACATCAAAGAATTTTTTACATTAAAAATTTGCTTTTTCGAAAATTTGTAGGATTTTTTCAAATAAATTATTTGCTGAAACTATTCTGGATCAAACAATTTTTTATATTTAGTCTTGGTAAATTTTTATTTTTTGCAATTCATTTTTTAATAAATTTTATAACATCTGAATGCATTGTGATATTTATAAGTTTCAATTCTGTAATCTAATTTTTTAATATTTTCTATGTAATTCATAAAACATAATTGCCACAAAAATTCAGAAAATATTCGAAAAGCTCATGAATTTTTTACTTCTAACACATTTTCAAGTTTACACACATATACATTTACAGTTAAACATATGTGTTTCATCCTCTCTTTTCCTTTGTCCTTTTTATATTTTCCATAAATTCCATTAACTCTGGCGCTCTTTGATCTATGACAGTTAATTGGCTTTTTAACTAACTCACACTAAATACGGTACTCACATGCCATAAGCTTATCTCTCTGACAATTTTTTTCAGACACATTTGGTCAATAGTCAGAGTCAGACTTAGAAATGTTGATATATTTCAAAGATTAAAAGAAAATGAAAGAGAATAGCGGAAGAATTCGATTAACTGAAAGCAATGCAATATCCGGCGGACAGAAAAGAAATGTTTAAGCATCCCAGTAGGAAAAATATGTTCTCACTTCAATGGAGTTTATCCACCTGGAAAGGACTCTAATTTTTATGCTGCGAAAAACTGTCAAAATTTTTCAAATTCGCTTGGGATATTACATCGAATTATATATAAAATAGAATATAGTTAGTTATATACGAATGTATGTGCCAAAAAGTAATGTGGAAGTATTATAAAGTTTCAGAGTACGCTTAACTAAGTGATTCCTTATTTATACCTCATACATATACTCGATATTAAACATTTACTGTCAATGAGTGCGAGTGGAGTGGAGATCGCGAATAATTTTTCCGGATCTGATGTTCTCTTTGCGGTGCGATGCTCTTCAACAAATTTTTGCAGATTTTTTCTACTACAGTATATAGCTCAGGGGACCCGCAAGCTATATACATCCGACTTTTTGTCTACGTCCCTGCTTAGAGTAAAAAAAAAGAAGCTTCAAGTACCCTGACTATAGTAAACGTGTTTTATAATGACAATACCGTAATCAGCTACTGTATTACGATTCCATTTTCCTACTGGGTGCTATAGGCTCATGTGAGTATTTAGCACTCAACTTTGCCATTCATTTGTTATTGAACATTTATCATGCATCTTTGTTTTCATAGACACTGCGTTGATATAAGCACCGATGAATGGATAAATCATAAAGCAGACGAAGTGTATTTTGAAAGAGGAAAAAATACGCACAGGTTTCACCTACAAATATGAATTATGATGATTGTTAGATTAAGTGTAATGTGATTACTCTAAGGAGGAAAGGCTGTTAATTTATTGACACTGCAGTGAAGTTGTAGTGCTTTTAGTTTTCTCTGGTCTAAATCAAAGTTAAGCTGATGTAAAATGCATTGAAAATTGATATTTCGCAATACACAAGGTTCAAGGGGCATATGGCATAAGAGAAAAACTTTTTGGGGACCAAAGTAATACCTCATATACCTATTAATGCTTATCGGTTAAAATTTTATATTTGAAAGAGGTGAAATTGATTATATTAGTATCCAAAGAGGAGGCATTTCATGGATCTAAATTTATTTTAGTAAAAGTTCTGTACACAATCTCTTACCCTGAAACGTGCCTTTTTAGTTCGTCTATGCCTAAATTTAAAAATGATTTTCTAAAGGTTAGTAGACTAAATATAAAGTATCAACCTACTCTCATTCTTCCTCAAATTCAATTATAACTACCAGTTTTCACTAAAGCCTGCCCCCACTTATGTATTTGTGTAGCCACTTGTCCCTTTTGCCACCATATGTAAGCTTTGGTAATCTCATTATCTCATTTCGATTATCGCCAACACAGCTCAGCACATATGTAACCAAGAGTACTGACAATTTCACCTATTTAAAATGCTATTATTTTTCATTGTCAAGCGCAGACCATCAACGCCGGCAGTTGCCTCCACAAATGTAAGACCACATGAGCTCAGAGCGCCGCATAGTTTTTTCCACATTTTTTCCCTACAATTTTTTTAACATTTTTTCCGAGTTTTTTCACTTTTTTCCACAATCTCTTTTTTACATTTTTTTCTGCCATTTGTTCCACCAATCTTTTTTCACAAATTTTTCTCACAACTTTTTTCCAAAATTTTTTTTTTTGCCAATTTACTTCACTTTTATTTTTCTCTCCTTCTCATGCCTTTGCTTTTACCAGAATCTGTCACCACTGCCGCACTACAATGCCACTCATGATGCCATTCAACGCGCTGCTCTCCTGTCCGGTTCTTCTCCTGCCCTGCTCTGCCTGTCGGTAACTTCAGCTCTCCCTCTCCCTCTGATTTCTAACCGCCAACGCGTCCTTGCATCCATTCTCATTTTCGGCAATTGTTTACTTTGATTTGTAAGTGACATTTATCTTCTGAATAGCGTCCGCTGTCAGCATGACCTTTTAAGCGCGTGGGGGCAAGCACGCACACAAGCTATGATGCGCTTGCTCTCTGGTGAGTTCAATGATACCCGCAAACACGTCCCGTCATACTTATACAATGTGTTGACATTTCAGCTTGATTTGATTATCTCATCGCCTGCGTTTAATGCTTGCGCTCTCAGTTAGCTTCGTATATAACATACTACTATGCTTATACAATAATTGTGTGTCTTCGCTGTCGTTATTGTGCGCGTATTATTGTATTTTATATAACCACAAGTTTCTTCACTTCACAATAATTTCTGTTATTCATGTCGTTTTCTTCCCTCTCCTATTATTCTTCGCCTCATTCGTAACCATTATATGTTTCTTGATTTCTGTTATTGTTCGATTTTATTGCGCCAGCTGTCAAACAAATATCGCTCACATTCAATTTCGCAAAGTATCTGTCACTTACTTAGCTCAGCCACCACACTTGCGCCGCGCCTGGTCTTCGACAGGTAGACACTCACGCTCGGCGCTTGAGAGCCTCTTTTTTCAGAAAAGAAATCATTTTTCTTTTCCACAAGTTAGTTTTACGTCGCCAAGCTCTGCCTCATCTTCTTAACCCACTGTGGCTGGAGTTTCACACATGTAGCACCACCAAGCCCCATTGCTTTATTACCCAAGAATTTTCCTTCATTCTGTGTACAAACAAAAGTAAGTCATATATCAAATTCCTACCTTGTGCCCACGTTACATTCTTCATAAAACTTACAAATGTGGCTTGTTTGTATTTATGCTCTTAATGGTATTACAACTCTGTAGCTGTGTCTTACCATTGCGTCGGCTTTTCTGTTGCCTTCATTGTCACATGATGAATTGTTACTGTCAACTATTCAACTTTCCACCGATTGTTCTTGTTGTAACTATTATTGTGTTTGTTTAGTGGAACTTTTATTTATTGCACGATTTGCTGCAGGAATAAAGGATGTCAGGACATGACACTTGACAGCGCATTGTATATTTATTATTTGTGCATACATTTTCTATCATTTTATTAACATTTATTCATTGATATTTCATTATTTAATGCTTTGCGAGCTAAACTTTGACAGAGCGCACGGAATTTCAATTATTTCGAAGTATTCTTACTTGAAGTCAACTTTTTATCTAACCTTTCGTATGCTTATAACTAATATTGCACCGCCCGCTACAACTCTGCGTGCTGCTGTGCGGTGCACTCTGGCCACTACCTTACGTCGGTTTTCGTTTTTAAGCACATCTGTCCAGATCTCAGCACCATATAACAGAACGCGGAGTGTCGTCTTCTCTCGACGAACCGAAACAAAACTCTATAAGTCACTCATTATTCGCGTCCTGCTATATGGTGCAGAGGCATGGACGATGACAACATCTGATGAGTTGACGTTGCGAGTTTTCGATAGAAAAGTTCTGCGAAAGATTTATGATCCTTTGCGCGTTGGCCACGGTGAATATCGCATACGATGGTACGATGATCTCTATGAGATATACGACGACATTGACATAGTTCAGCGAGTTAAAAAACAGCAGTTACGCTGGCTAGGTCATGACGTCCGAATGGACGAAAACACTCCAGCTCTGATATTCGACGCAGTACCCGCCGGGGGAAGTAGAGAAAGAGGAAGATCTCCACTCCGTTGAAAGAACCAGGTGGAGAAGGTACTGGCTTCGCTTGGAATCTCCAATTGGCGCCACCTTGCGGAAAGAAGAAACGACAGGCGCGCTATTGTTAACTTGGCTATAACCGCGTAAGCGGTTTCTACGCCACTAAAGAAGAAGAAGAAGATTTTCGTCGACATTAGGAGCTTTCTCTCCCCTTGGCTGTGGCCTCCTATGTCGGTCATTAGCCGGCTCACTTAGGCGGTGATCGTCGCTGACTTTCCTACGGCGTGCTTGATTTATACGCAGAAGGTTAGTCGGGGGTCCAGTCTTTTTGTGTCCTAAGAATATCCTTAGTCATTTGCATGCTTATCTCAAAGGGGTATGTGCTTATTTGTAACCAGTAGCAGCTCTGTTTTTCCGTAGCGAGCTGGAGGTTGTGTGAGTCGAGCCATGCTTGCGTTCGCATCATGACCTGATTAGGCTTTCTGTGTCTCTTACTGTTATTACTGCTGGAATGTCGTTCGCGTAGCCAATTAAGTACGATTCATCTGGCATTTCGAGTTTTAATACAGCGCTGTGATGTTCCACAAGTCAGGGCCAAGAATGGTTCATTGTGCTGGTTCTAACGTGACCGCTATCTGTCGAGATCCTTTTCTAGTTTGGTACAGCAGTTTTCTGTTGTTATGGTTGCTTCGCACCACAGCTCTGAGGTAGTCGGGGATTTTAAAGCTTTTTTCGAGAGAGTCCATTATATCCACCAATCTAGCACTCCTCTGTGCGGCTTCTACACTTTCAATCACGCATTTATGCTCGTAGTGTCCATCTGCCAGGTCTAAAGCTGTGTTGTTTAGGGGAAAGTCTTCCAACATTGTTGATTACAGCTTCGAGCCTGTGTTTAACGCAGCTTTCCCGCTGTGTCAAGCTAGCATAGTGGACGGTATGCTGATGACAAGTTGGGATCTCCTTTTCCCTTACTGATTAGCACCAGCCGTTGCTTTTTCCAGAGTTCAGGGAATATATCGGCTTCGAGGCAAGCGTAGTACATGTTCAGTAGTACTGCCGGCCGCTCTGCAGCGATTATTTTCGGATTTCTGCTGGAATCCCGACTAGGTTGGGTTATTTGTTGGCCTTGAGCTTGCCAGTGACTAGTAGCAGTTCTTCGCCGGTAAACTGGGGGTTTTACGGAAATCAGAACGTGCGTTCTGGACCACTAGCCCTTTTTGACTAAATAAAGAAAGGCAAGTTCTTTAGTAGTCTTACAGTCTTATACCTAAATGCTCCGAAATTAAGCTTTCGGTATATTGTCTATTTATTTAAAAACAATAATAATAATGAAAAATCTTAAATTCATTATTAAAGCGGTAATTTTTCACACATAGCCAATTTAAATACATATACCCTTTACACTTTTCACTCATGTCGTCATAATAGCTTCACATTAAACCCCGCTATCACTCAATTACTCACAGTTGTTAAACAAAATATCAATTAATTTGACGTCATAAGACTTTGTTCCATTATACTTAAATATGTAGTTCATAAACTCAACAACAGACACACTCTCTTTATACTCTTTTGTGCTTTCGATTACATTCATTAACTAGTTGACCGTTATTATCAACTTTAATCTCACAACTTCAGCAATTGTCGCGTGAAACAATAGCAGCTGTCACAAAAAAAGAAGAAGAATGCAGACTAATGGCTTAAAAGAGGAGATGAGTGATGAAAACGGAGTAGCTAAAGAAAGTAAAATAAAACAGAGCTTACCGCCGTTTTTCCTAATGCTTGTTGAAGCCCAACCAAAGTGAAGTTAAACACTTTATACACACATATATATATATACTTGGAGTTGTTGGCAATCGCTCACTCAATGCCGCTTCTTTATTCTATTCACCACTGTCGCATCCATTCGCTTCCTGTCAGCTGTCAAACAATTATCATTTCCACTCTCGCACAAATGTTGGTAGACTATAGTTGATATGTACATATATAATTTAGGGTGTCTGGTATTTCTTGAGTTTTTTTTTTTTTTCAGAGGCCGAAGTTTCAGTTTGCGCCTTAAAGGAAATTAATCAAACTGAAGTTGTGTTTTTTTATTTATTTAAAGCAAGCCTAAGTCATGTTTCTTTTCCTTATATAAAGTAAATCTATGACTTCAAGAAAGCGACATTCGGTTACAAAATTTTCCGCTCTACAAAAATGCTCTTAATAATTTTTTCCGTAAAGTCACTACTTTAAAAGTTATATGCAGTTAAAGTTATACATCGAATGTACTGTATCCATACAGCTTATGTTACCATACAGTACAGCATGATGTATGAGCAACATTACATGTTAATTACCATGTTAATCACTTAACATTCGTGAATGCTCAGGTTATTTGATGTCTAAATTTAACTGCGTATCACTTTTAAAGGAGAGCGTTTATGGAAAAAATTATTAAAAACTTTTTTGTGGAGCGAAGAATTTTGTAACGGAATATTACTTCCTTATAGTTCTATATATACTGACCTAAAGCAAAATATGTATAAAAAAAAACGATATTAAATACCCAGGAAAACTGATTTAGGCACGATTTAAATATAAACTAAAGCACTAATTTGTGTTCCATCATTATTTAAGTGCAAACAAAGCTTCAGTGAACCTCTGCAAAAAAATCAACTTGGTACATAACCGACACCCTAATATGTAAGTATATACATATGGACATTTTTATCGCTTCACTGCATAACATTTATGCTTTTAATTCATTTGACCATTCATTTGAACAAATATTTTATTCAATATTAAATGCTGACTGTGTAAACATGAAAACTTGCCACGATGCATGCACCAACACCCACACACCAGCCACCGCAATATAATCGCAAATATATATATGAAAGTTGGGCCTCGCTACTCCCATGGCGGTGTCAACACTGTCTATATATTGAGCTTACAAATGTTATCGTAACAAGCTTACAACAACACCAATAATGAATGTGCACATGTAACAATAATAGCAACAACAAAGAAATAATTGTGCAAATAGCGACAATAATGTCAGCAAAAAATAGCAATAATCATGCGCAACTATTATGTACACTCAATATATGTGTGTATGTATGTATACACGCATATAACTGTAATACGACTAATGCCACAACAGTCGCTACATGAAAGCCATTCGCAATAATAACAATAACTTTTGCGATTTTTCTTCCATTTCTATTTGTTTTAATCGCGTTTTCATTAATTTTGCCACAACTCCCTTCATTCCACGTGCTCTGTATGTACATACGTGCAACGCCCAGCGCGATAATAAAGTATTGAAAAAATCTGTTAATATTTATGTAGCAGTAAACGTCCCCATGTGTATGGACTGCAACAACATATTGAATTTTATAATCACGCGAATGAGTTGTAGGTGGATGATTATGAGCGATAAAGTTGGACAGCGAGTTGACAACAAATGTGGGTGGGATCATAGAGTACACTGTTGAACAAAGAAATATTGTGGTGGATTGTGGATAAACATGAAAAGAGTAGCTAACTGTGCATTGTGGACTAGCACGGTTTTAAAGAAACAGCTTTATTTCCTTAAGTGAAAATAAAACGATAGAGAACATAAACTTAGACTGCAGCGAAGCTACTAAGTATAAAAAGATATATTATTATATTGATTATCTTGAATTTGATTGGTCAGTTTCTATGGCAGCTATATGCTATATTGGTCCAATTTGAATAATATATTTGTAACTTGTAGCGTTGCTTAGGAGAATAATCTATGCCAAATTTCGTCAAGATATCTCGTCAAATAAAAGAATTGTCCATGCAAGGACTTGTGTTGAATCGACTAGTTTGTATGGCAGCTATATGCTATAGTGATCCGATCTGAACAATTTCTCCGGAGATGCCACCATTTCTTTAGACAATATCACATATTCAATTTCGTGAGGATGTACAGTCAATTGAAAAAGTTTTCCATACGAGCACTTGAGTACTATCGATCAGTTTGTATGGCAGCTATATGCTATAGTGATCCGATCCGAACAATTTCTTCCGCGATTTCACCATTGCTTTAGACAATTATCCTTGTGCAATTTCGTGAATATATTACATCAAATGAAAAAGTTTTCCATACAAGCACTTGATTCCGATCGATCAGTTTGTATGGCAGCAACATCTTAAAGTGGTCCGATAAAGATGGTTCCGACGAATGAGCAGCTTCTTTAAGAGAAAGTGACGGATGCAAATTTCAGATCTATATCTCAAAAATCAAGGTACTAATTCGCGTATATACGAACGGATGGACGAAAAGACAAAAGGACATGGACAAGGACTCTGAATTCAAGGTAAAAACTATCTCAAACTTCGACCTTGCGACTGTCGATAGTTAACTCAGTGGCCCTGCCTACAGTCTTTACACAAACGATTGCCATAATCGGCCTTGAATTTATTCTGAAAAGCTTTGTGACAAAATAGAGCAAGCTGAAGTCAAACTTGCCAATATCAAAATACCATGATCTGAGCACCAAGCACTTCAGAAACATGCGAAGCCCATAAAAATAAAAAATTTCCATTGCGGATGTACCTCCGCTTTGAATGTAGTTCGTAGTACATTGTACACAGCAATAACTGGACACAGAGTTGCACCTGCAGCACAGTGAATTCCCTGAACCATACCTGTTTACCACAATTTCAATCGATTTCCGAACAATTGTATTTTTATGCGCACAATAACAACTCCGAAGCACCGTTGACGTTGAAATCCCCACGGCTGTGCATAACAATATAAATGGGCGTGGCCCGCACCATGTTTCGTCTGCAGCACGCATAATTGAAGTGGCGTAAAGTATACTTGCATACTTTTTATGACTGTTTCATGGGAATCGCGGCGCATGTTTGGCGTGAAGCAGATGACGGCTTTCCAAAGAAGATACACGGTGGTTGTGAGTAGGTGTGCGGTAGTTGTAATTAAAAGAACCTTTTAAACCTAGCTGGCCACAGACAGCGCAACAATTAAAACAGTCAACGCGAACAATATAAAACAATGTATATATGTGTGTGTTGATATATGAAAAGTGTGGCCGCCAACAAGCGCAAGTGGCTTTACATGAAATGGGATGCGTCCGGCCAACAGACAATAATAACAATAATAGACGACAACATTGGCAATGGCAATGAAGCGGCACATATAAACCATGCCACATGTACGCACAAAAACCGGGACTCACACAAATACAAAGCTACCTTCAACACAGGCACATGCAGATAACAATAAAAGCCGCCGTTAAAGAACGCTTTGGTATAAAAGCGGCTTTTAAAAGTTTTTTTTCGCATGCGCGTGTTAATTTATTGTTGCAATGACATTGTGTATTGTGGTGTGCATGTAGTGGTGAATGTATATACTATATATATAGATATATATATATCTGGGTGCGTGTTTGTTGCAACAGCTGAAGTAACAAAACTTAACCACAGCATGTAACAAAAGATTTTTTCCTGCATAAATTGAGGTATACTTCGTGGCGCTGTTAAAAAAATGAAGAGTAGTATGGCAACATTGTTTCGGTTGCCAAAATTTTGTACAATATGCAGTAGTTGTTGTGGCGCAATGTGTGAATAAATGGCCAGGAAATGAAAATGCTGATTAAAAAGCAAAATTAAAATTCCCTGAAATTCGGTAAAATTCAATTAAAAGCCTCTCGTTTAACAAAGTGTTCCTCCTCTTAATTCAACTTACTCGACTATATTAGCACTTTCAGACAAGTTATTGTTGTGGTTTATACATAATTGATTTATGTATACGGATTCTTGTAATCGCAAAGCTTTCTGTTCGTGCTTAACTCCGAGCTCATCTGGTAGAGAAAGAAAAACCGAGAGCTTTTCAAATAGAAGAAAATCTTTTTAAAGACTCGAATTTTATGCCAGGAAGGTATATAAGGTGCGGTCGGTAGCGGTTATTAGTGCTCTGGAGAGATATGAGGTCAAATCGAACCTCTAACACTTCATATATTTTCTACTCTGCGACAGAACCGTCGTGGCGGAGTCGGGCAGTGCGCGTGCACAAGGAATGATCTATATAGGCACCTGGTAAGCAGGGGTTCTGTCTCCTTTACTAGGGGTCTTAGTGGTAAAGGACCTATTGAAAGAACTTCAGGAACGAGACTGTCGCATGATAGCCTAGACAGATGAGGTAGCTCTCATGGTTAAAGGAAAAAGGAAGGCATTGGATGCCTTATATTTCGTTATTGAGAAGCTGTGGGGACTCTCACCAAAATATGTGCTTTGGCTTTACGATACCATAATCAAGCCGATACGCTTCTATGGTGTATTTGTATGGCTGAGGGCGCTTGGTAAAGCCAAACTCGTCAAACAGCTGGAACGTGTTCAACGAGCGACTATCAATGGCATCACGGGACACTATGTCTAACACCCACGATGGCACTTAATGCCAGTCTACATATAACACTCGGCGACGTGGCCGGCAAATACATTGCTGCGAACGTTGCTATCAGACTCCGTGAAGACACGTTAAGAGTCCCAAGATGAGACATTCCGAAATCCTCTCGCAGCTCTAGTTTGTTTTCCTAAAAACTTACCGTGGAGCCCACTCTCATCGGCATTTCCGCCGAGGGCTATGTGGTTGGGGAAAATCGCAAGGGAAGAGGCAATGACAGCTTTTTTTACGGATAGATCAAAGCATCGAAGATCAGAGGGAAGGTTGAATGAGAGTCTACTGTCCGGAGCTCTCAATCATTTATTTTTTCAGACAGCCGGACTGCTGAATGCTTTTCAAGAAAAGTGGCAGCTTCAAAGTTGGCAGCAGATATACCTCAACGCAGTACGGCTTCTTTTAGGGAAGTATGCATACACTCCGAAAATAGAGCTGCTGGAACCTGTAAAGCCGCTGATATCGTTAGAAAGTACCCTTGCCCAAACGTCATTACGATGGGAACGGGCATATTTTCCCCGTCTTCGTGCACATGGGTGCTGGATCTATGAGCTCAGTAAGCGTTGGTCAGCAACCAGCACTTGAGGGGTTGTAAAAGCCTCCTGGCCCAGTTTCCATTTCCACGGAGTTACTTTCTCATAACATGGTTCATGAATTCTAACTTATTGGCACTCACGGCTAAAGATTTTGGAAGACGCAACTTGTCAAACTTGCAAGGCGGAAGATAAGATGGAAATCTTTTGACACTTTCTCCTTCACTGTTCAGCTTTCACCAGACTAAGGTTGAAGCATTATGATTGCCATACTCGCTACGAATCCGGAAAATTTTAAGAGAGAGTAAGAGTTCTGGGCATCACAATCTTGCTCTCATGACTATCAGTCTCTCTTACCTAACCTAACCTAAGGTATACTAGAGTCTACAAATGTTTCTAATAACCGATTTTCTGTTCTGTTCATACTTCAAAATATTCAACGGCTTCCGAAACTTTGACAGTAATACTGGGTAAGCGGAGTCCTGCTCGGTAAAATTAAGAACCAGTATATATACCTGAGATTGTTATTTGCAAGAGATCCCACAACAGTTAGAGGCTCAATTTCTGCTCGAGACCTGTTGATATCTCAAACTTAATTTCGTCC
Source organism: Bactrocera tryoni (assembly GCF_016617805.1). Taxonomy (NCBI): domain Eukaryota; kingdom Metazoa; phylum Arthropoda; class Insecta; order Diptera; family Tephritidae; genus Bactrocera; species Bactrocera tryoni. The sequence continues at coordinate 81,540,133 of NC_052501.1, forward strand.
AGCAACTCGAAGGGGAGAGCTGTGTCTTCCCCAAAAATGAATAAAGGCAATGAATAGAAAATAAATTATTCTAAATAATAGTCTCAAAGGGGAAAGCTTCATATTCCCTAACAGACCACAAAGAAGAAGTAAATTTTTCCTTTAAGTGGAGAAGCTATGTCTTCCCAGAGTGGCCGAGATTGAAGAAAATATATACTCCAACTATGAGGATAAGTTTAGAAAAACTTTAAGCTCCTCAATCTCTCCTGTTTCACCATATCATTTTCCGGAGACCTTTTCTAGTCAAGCCTCGAAACCATAAATGAGAGAATCAGTATGAGAAACCTCCTCAAAATTCGTATACAGCCTCTCATCAGTTTAATACTTCAAATCGAATGAAAGGCAAACAAAAGCATTTTAACCACAGCTTGGAACGCCACACTTGAAACATGCTATATGTGTATGCTTATGAGACGAGTGTCCACCATTTTTGTAATGCACAATAATTGATTTCCGCGGTTGGCAGCATTAGCGCGCCCAGCCGAATTTATAGCACTAATTGGAATGCCGAAAATCCGGCCAACTGAAATACACAATTAACAAATGCCGACCGAAGTGCGAGCACAGTTCGGGGTGAGTGAGTGAATTAGGTCCACAAGCGCTGGCTGTTCCAGTGACTAACTCCGAACGACTGTGCGCGCTCGCACCACAAACACACACACACACTCGGGGACCAGGCTTGGCTTTTGTTCTCCAGCCACATTGCACTGTATTAAGTGGGAGAATTCGTTTTCAGTTTTTCATTTTGCGGTCAGTCGAACAAATTGTGCAGCAAATTTTCTATGTTGCTGTCCATATAATATTTCGGCAGCCAACGTAGTGCATTAAAAGCCTCAGTTTCATTGTGTGCGTGTATTCATTTGTGTGCGCGCAGTCATTGAATACAAACCACAATGCCATTTAGGCTTTTACGCAATGTTGAAGCGCCGCATATTTTTGAGTTGTGGAGAGTCAAATTCTGCTTAATTAGCTGTAATATAGTATGAAAGCGTATAGCGCCTAAATGTATGCACGGAAATTTAAACCGTATAAGTTAGGTAGAATCAGTAATTCGGAAAACGTTTAATTTACTGTTATTAAGCTTACGAGGGTAGAATTTTGCGCTATAGGCAAATTAGAATAATTATTTTTCTTCTCTTAATGTAAATTTCGGAAAATAACTCCGATTAAACCTATTATAAGTATGTCCAAAGATCCCTGAGAAATTCTGCCTCGCCTTGAAAGACAACTTGCTTCTATTGATGGCCAGAAATGTCAATTAAAAGCACGAGTTTTTTTTATAGTTTTCTTATACAGAGATATTAAGTTTGCCTCGATGTTTCTAGCAACCAAAATAGCTGAACTGAATGAACGGGAATTAAGTGTTTGTATGAAAAACTGTTTCATTTGAAGAGATATCTTCAACAAATTTGACATAGATTATTGCCTAAAGCAATGATGTAATTCCCGAAAAAATTTATCAAATCAGATCACTATAACATATAGCTGCCATACAAACTGAACAATTAGATTCAGGTGCTTGTATGGAAAGCTCTTTTATTTGAATAGGTATTTCCCTGAAATTTGCCATGCATTATTGCCTAAGGCAATGATATAATCTCCGAAGAAATTGTAGATATCGGATCACTTTAGCATATAGCTACCATACGAGTACAAACTGAACGATTTGAATCAAGTACTTGTATGGTAAACTTTTTTATTTGAGAAGATATCCTCACCAAATTGGGCATGAATTATTGTGCAAGCGAATGGTATCATTATCTGAGAAATTGTTCAGATCGGATTACTATAGCATATAGCTGCCGTACAAACTGCCAGTTCATAATTTGTGTTTGTATAGGGCAACCGAAATAAATGTTTTTTCTTGTTTTTATAACCAAACTCTTACTTCCTTATCCGCACATTATTAACTTTATATTTTCAAATCTTTTAGGCGCCTGATTTATATGCAACACGCGTTATTTAAGCAAAACCTTCATAAATGATTTTTAAGTAATTTATTTCCATATTTTGTCGCTATAAGAGCTGAAAGTTGGGGAAACTTCAGCAGACACGTGGGCCACAGCTGTTTGCGAAATTGCTTTCCAATTTGCTTAGCGACTCTAAGCATAAATGCTAATATCAAAGCCAAAAGGTAGGCAACACTTTCAAATATGTTGGAAAAAATTGAACATTCTTCATTCTTCTCAAAATTCTTACTCGTGCAGCTCCACTAGACTAACTCCAAGCAGTATTTTATTAAATATATCAAGTTGTGTAATATTAAAAGCATAAATAAATACGTATATGGACTCTCAACTCCACCCAGCCTACAATTTTCGGCAACTTTCACAAAAACTTACTAAACGTAAGAAAAAAACTACGTGTTTTCATGCTTTTCATTTCGCAAATACGCTTAACGGCAATTGAATTCAAATTATTATTGAAAGGGCAAACCGAAAACAGCGAACATACGCAAGCTGCAGCATATGTTACGGCGCCAAGTTTAAAGAGTATTGAACAAATGCCGCTCATAGCAGTTAATTTAAAATTGAACACATAAACTTTTGCGCAAAAGATATTAATCTTAGTTTGCCTAAATTTATGCGCAACTTTTTGGCAAAAATAAAAGCACACATAAGCTGTTTGAGACTGTAGCGCCTGCATGTAGGCAACACGCGCAATAAAGAAGGTATTTCTGCACATTAAGGGGCACAGCACGCATTTGCTAACTGTTTATCAATCATTTCTGTACAGTTATACGCAATTTCGTGCAATATATTTAATGCCGATGCTTTTATGCTAACGGCATTTCAATTCCGTTGTGGCATTCGTTTACGATAACGATTTTTAATCACGACAAGCAAAATGAATTAATTGCGATATTTCATATAAATGTATTATACATGTATGTACGTATGTATGTCTACAAAGTATGCCGAATGCCCAGCTAAAGTGCCCATAAATATGCAACGCATAATCAAGCAATCAGAAAGTTTCCGCGCACGCATTCAGTCGGATGTGTAAACAAAGGCAAAAGGAAACGCACAAAATGTAAGCGGAGGCAGCCAAAAGCAAAGACAATATGCGCTGAATTGAGCAGCAATTGCAATTTGAGTAGTGCATTGTGCCAAAAGAAGAAGCAGCATTAAATGGGAAAATGTAGTGCCGCGCACACACGCATGCGCACGCGCGCCCCTCTTTGTTTATCGGCACATGAATAAGTGTATATAAATTGTTGTATCTGCATATTCATTTCCTACTTTATGATTGCCTGGGCGCGCGTCAGCCGCAGCATGCTTCAGCCGCAGTGCACAGTGCCTGCGTCTTCTTACCCAAAATAACAACAAAATTGAAGTAAAACGTAAACAACAACAAGCGGCACGCATGATTAATGCACGCTTGTGCAGCGGCAGGCAGCTGGCAAACAGCGTTAGCCGGATATACGCGCAAGCAGCGACACAACTCCTTCGTTTGCCACATACTGTGCCGATATATGCCGGCACCTCTTTGCAGCGCCCACCAACACACGCCCAGCAACACACTTGAGTTGACGCGGATTCCCGTTATGGTAAGCAGCGTCACACAGCAACACACTTGAGTTGCAACTGATGCCCGTTATGCCAGCGTCACTTCACATATTCTACGCTCGGCCATGTGTAGGTTATGTATGGACCTGTCTACTGCTCGCCATTTCTCATTGTTATTGTCATGCCTGGTTGGCTTGTCTCCCATACGCTCAGTGTTGTTGGTGTTGTTACTTAGTCCGTTGCAGCCATTTTGTATGCAACTATTTATGGGCCACATATAACAACACTTTTACAACACTGTTGCCGCTTTGCCTCTGTCACAAAACGCGCCTACATACCCACATACATACACACGTATTCTGCTCTTGTTGCCATCAAATTCATTATGTTGTTGCCGGTTTTGTTGTTGTTTTGTATGTGCGAGCAATGCAAGCTTAATTGAATGTGCATGGAAATTGTATTGATGTGCTGTGCAAATGGAAATGGCATGCGCAAGTTTGGGCGCAACTCTGCTGTGGCATTTGCAAAATAAGGGGACAGGAGTGAGGGAGGAATGCCAAACTATTTTTATGCGGTGTGATTTTAAATTTATTTGGCGCTGAAAAAATCACATTTACTGAACACAATAAATGAATTTCGTATTTCCTTGGAAAATCAGCAGAAGTCAGATCGAAAGAAAGAGACGTACTCACAGAACACCGGAGATGGGTCGAAAGTGGTTGTAAAGTAGAAGTAATCTTTAGTTTGCAGCAAATATGTAACCCACACTGTAATACAACGTTGGTTGAAGAAGAGTTGACTTTGAATGGACGCGGTAAGTGAACTACTGTATTTTATATACAGATTCGAGAGAGCTGGCGAGAGAGGTGGGCACATAACATTAAGAAATTGCCGTGATGTAGAAATAACCTTTAATTTTGTCTGAATTTACAACTCAAACTTCAAACCAACGCTCGTTGAAGTTTAAAAATTACGTGGGTTTTGACGGCCAAAAAATGTTTTTTTCAACAATTTTTCTTTATAAAATAAATACGTCAACAACAACAGTCAACATTTGAATCATGTTTTGTAAGTTTTTCATATTTTTTTTTGGAAATTAAACCATTGACAGCTGCCCGAAAGTCTCCTCGCCGTAGTAAGCATAAATGCCAAAGGATTGATCAAATATCAAAAAATTAAATTTCATCGGTTAGCAGATGAGTATATATCGGTTAGTAACTTACCTATATATCGGTTACCAGATGAGTATATAGGTAATGTTACTTTTATTTTATCGGCTACCAGATGAGTATATAGGTAATGTTACTCATCTGGTTACCGATAAAATTTTATTAAGCGAAGGATTTGGAAAAAATGAATTTTTCGCAAAGTTGCATACAAAATAGTATGATTTTAGTTCTAGTTCCAAAATTGCTTTGAAAAAATTAGTTGTAATCGAACAAAAAATCCTGCTATCAATCACAAGGTCATCCTATTTAGAAAAACTGTGAAAATTTTCAACAAGATCGCTCCACTAGTTCCTGAAAAATGGTGACCAACGACTTCGGAAGTAATGTTTTGAGAGAAACATGATCAAAGATTGAATTGATTGATTAGTCTAGCCAGATGGGCCGCTCTTCCAAAAGCTCTAGCTCATACACTTTCATTGCAATTACCTTGAAATTTTTGGAAAATATTCTAGAGATATCAAAGTGGTGAAAAAAATATAAAAACCAATTTTCCAAAATCGATGTATCCTTTTAGAATAGGCACGGATTATGCCACAAATTTTCAGACGATATCAGATCTTCTTCATTCTCTCAAAGCGGGTAAGATCAACACGAGAGACAATCTACGTTACGAAATTTAGAAGCATATAGATTAATGTGAAAGGATTATATAGAAATGTTGGATCACCTGGAGGGCACTCAGGACTTCCATACCCACCAACAACCTCCCGCATATACAGCAGGAGAGTGGATCGTCTAGAATTGAAAACGGCCGTTTGGCCGTAAAAACAGGTATTTTTGCACCCTTCTGCGACATCTAGCGGACTGTGTATATGAGCTAGGTGGGTCAAACTATCGTCTAAACGACACGTAGAGCATTCATGGTCACTAGGGGCGTGGCAATCGCTCAAAAACACTTTGCAGTTTTTCGTGTCACCCTTTGGCGGCCATTAGCGAATAAGCAGGGTGCGCTGGATGACGGAAACTATATAAATCAGATGGCCGCACATGAGCACGTTAGTTAGAGGCATCAACCACTGATATAGGTTGAGGTTCTTAAGGTCCAAACTGCTCGCAATAAACTTCCACCGTGATCACAAGCCCAAAATACCGGAATATAATATGTAAAATGAAAAAAATCCCCTCTAAGTCGTGAAGATTTGATAATCTGAAAATTACAAAACAGCGACTTCGAAAATCAGTTAAATATTAACTACGCTCAAATACATACAAGTAAAGTGAGAGAAAATTTTAAAGCGAGCGTTTGGACTCTCAAAAGTTTATCGAGAGACTGAAGAAGAAAAATCGGTGCCTTTTATACGACGAACAGGGTATATTGAGTTTGCCATAAAGTTTCTAACATCTGGAAGCCCAATAAGATACATATATGTTTATAATAATCAGCATGACAATCAGCATGACGAGCTGGGTCGATTTAGCCATGTCCGGCTTTCCGTCCGCCTGTATATATGCGAACTTGACCCTCAATTTTTGAGATATCGATCTGAAATATTTTACACATCCTTTTCTCACCTATAAGCTGCGCATTTGACGTAACGACTGATATCGGACAACTGTAGCCTATAGCTGTCTCACAAACTGAACGATCGAAATCAACTTCTGCTATGGAAAACTTTTTCATTTGACGAGATATCCTCACGATATTCGACATGGACTATTTCCTAAAGCAATGGTGGAATTTCCAAAGAAACTGTTCAGATCGGATCACTATAGCATATTGCTGCCATACAAACTGACCGATTAAAATTCGGTTCAGCCGAAGTTAATTTTTTGTTTCTTTTTTTATCAAGTTTCACTATGAAGCCGTACCCATTCACATCTATGTTTCCATGTATAAATATGAGTGAACCTGAGACATTTCACTCTGAAGTTAGCCGCACATCCAAAGGATTAAAAAAAATTTGATTTTAATGAATCACGAATAATATGAAAAGAGTTAGTAACTACTAATAAATAAAAAATCAAGTAGTCAGTTCCTGAGTCCACCAAGCTACCAAACCTATATGCCAGTTAATCGTGCAACGCAAATGTCTGTATCAATTGTTTAGAGTGTTTGTGTTTCTAATTGTGTGTGTGTGTGTGACTGTTATATGCAAAATCGGAAACCGGAAACACTATGTCTGCACACAAGACCACAAGTACGGCGGCAACTACACATAACCTCATAATACCAAGCGGCTGCAGCACATCTGCATACCTATCGCAACCGACTTACCAACATTCGTATACAAATCACGCACACTCGCATACATACACGTACACTCGCATCACGCTTAACCCGTTCAACAACTTATGCCTTCGTTACAGTGTTCGGCTAGTGCATTTGCCTTTCTACTTTCTTGCAGCTGTTGAACTTGCTACCTTCCTGCCACTAGTGCAGATATCCGGCCGCTGTTGCCGTACGTAACTCATCCGTCGCTCGCCACCGGTTCACCACCGCACTTGGCTGCAATTGGCTTGGGCGCATCGCATGACAATTACCCTTTTGCCTTTGTATTTCGTTGATGCTTGCCTGTTGTTTTTTGGTTAGGTTTATCTAGCTATTATTGTTGCTATTGCTGTTGCTGGTTGTTGGTCATGCAGTACTCAGCATGCTTGTTTATGTTGCATGCTACACGTACATTGTTAGTTGTTGCAAAATCATCTCACATTTCCTGCGGTTTCCGCATCTTGAACACTGCCGTTGTTATTGTTGTTTAGTGTTATTTTTTATTTGTTTGTTCTTTTGCTCTGTTAGGGTCGCACAGACCTTGTCTGCTGGCTGTTAGTTGGGTCACTTGAAGTGGAATGCCACAACGACATCGGTCGAACGGTTCAAGTGCATCTGTGCGGATTTGGAAAGTTCAAGTTGAAATGATTTAATTAAATTTGATTTTGATTTTGATTTTATTGTCAAGTGCTTTTGGATTTGTTAAAACTGCTGGCGAAAACTGTGTGGCTTGGACAAATATTATGTGCTTTACTTCGGAGCGATGGCATCTAAAGTATGCTAAAGAGTGAGTTTATTCGTAATATCGAGTTCAGATGGGATTTTTGATGAAACGATCGTTGAATGATAATATTTTTGGTTTCTTTAAGGCAGGCTCGAACTGACTCGAAAACATTGTATTTCATTTGTGTAGGATAAAAACTTCCATAACTACGGGATTTCTCCGGAAAGTAATAGGACTGATTTTCTTCCACCGCGTCTCTACTTTATTTGAACATGTGTGAAAGTGACCCCCAATTTTTGAATAACGTAATCACAGGTGACGAGTCATGGATCTTTGAGTATGATCCCGAGACAAAGAGGTAATCTTCCGAGTGCAACACGGGAAGAATGAGCAAATTCAAAGTAAAAACTATGCTTATTGTCTTTTTTGACAACAAAGGCATCGCCGACCATGAATTTGTTCCTCCTGGACAAACCGTCAACGTCAAGTTTTACTTGGAAGTCCTCAAGAGACTCCAATGAAGGGTCTATCGGATCTGACAAGACATCGCAGCCGGTTGGAAGCTGCACCACGACAACGCCCCGGTTCAAACCGCCTTTCTTGTAAACTGCTACCGGCATCCCAACCCTTCCGCAGCCGCCATACGGCCCAATTGTGGACGCCCACGTCTTTTTTTTATTTCCTTGCCTTGAAAAGGCCAATGAAAGGCAAGCATTTTGAGACGACAGAGGCGATCCAAGCAGCATGCACCTCGGCTCTCAAAGCTATTCCGCAGAATGTCTTCCGTGACGCCTTCAATGCTTAGAAATAGCGGTGGCATCGCTGCATCGACGTAGAAGGAGCCTATTTTGAAAGTTTTTAAAGAATTGTAACGATTAGTTCAATAAATTTTTTTAAATCGACTCAGTGCTACTACTTTCCGAACAAACCCTGTAAGCCTTATTTAATTCCTTCCGCCATCATTTCCAAGTTTTATAGGTCGGATAAATAAATGAAAGAAAACGTTTCTACTATTCAATTTTAAATCTTCTCTGAGAAGGTTTCTCCTCAAAATTGTGGTTCTTAAAAATTTAATAGCATTCCGTTCAGTCAAGTCAAATCATGCCCAATTATTTTGCATAAAATACCAAATACGCCATAGGTGAAGAATGCGGTTTAGTCTCAGCTTGTTAGCTGTGAGTTTTATGCCACACATTGATATTGGCTATATGATATACGATATGCAGGCATTTGCATGTATTCAACTATTGTTGTATTTGGCAGCTGCATATTTTCACATTAATTGACTCCGTTGCCGTTGGCGTCCAAGCTAATCTGCAACTACTTCTGCCGCCATTCCACTTCGTGCACTTTTTCAAATGCCACTGCGCTAGAGATTTGCCGGCGCCAATGCTGAGATATGCATTTGTATTGAGGTGAAATTCCGATTCGAATAACAAAAACAAAACAAAAGCGGTAGAGAAAAAGACGCAAATTGTATGTTTGTGACTAATGGATAGGGGATAAGTTAAAAAAGAAATAACGAAGAAGATAAAACAAAGGCAAAAAACGCAAGGAATTTAATTGATTTTATGCACCTTGACAGCTGTGAGCGATTTGTATTTGCATGCGCTCTCAAACTAGAATAAACAAGGTAACTCTCAATGACCCAGCAGGAAAAGTTAGTGCTGAACTAAAAGATCAGAGCTGCAAAATGCTCACAGACCTCATCTGTAAGCAACTGGCACCGAATCAGCCGTTAAACTTTGCGAATCCTCCCCATTAGTCGTTTGTAATAAGAGGCAGTCTGAAATACTTAGTAATTTCCCTTTTCTACCCAATACTGCGAATTTTCGAAATTCTGTAGAGTTAAGCTTAAGCTCAGTTGCCAATATTGCCTTCCCTTCCAAAGAAAAGTGGGAAACATGTTGAGGTGGAATAACCTTCTATACTTAAGTATCTATACTGATGGATCCATACCAGATAATCCAATGGATGGTGTTTTTTTCAACAAAATTGGATACCAGAATCACTTTTTGAATACCAGACCACCGCAGCGTATTCCAAGCGAAGATCACAACAATTAAAGACAGACTTCTTCTTCTTAGAAATATAGCGTATAGCGTATCAAAATATCTCAAGCCTCTAAAGATTTCATCGGAGATAGTGAAGTAATGGCATGATCTCTTAATGGATCTAACATACTATTTCACGCCAAGTCTGCAATGAGTTCCCGGACGTAGTGATGTCCCTGTTAATTGTGAAACAGATGAACTAGCCAGAACAGGTACCACCTTACAGCTACAATCCAAAAACGTGATCCACATTGAGAAACCCAAGCATTTTCTATACAACGATCTAGACAGAAGCATGATAAAGAAAATCAAAACCCGATGGAACGAGCTACCTGGATGCAAAACAGCAAAAGTCATGTGCAAACCGGTAGATCGGAAGTACACAAAACTCCTATTGGCACTCGATAGAATAGACTTTAGGAACATGATGGGAATACTAACTGGTTAGTGGCGAACCACGCCCTCAAGATGGAGCTGATAGATCGAGAAGACTGCAGAAAATGTCTAAAGCAAGGCACCAGGGAAACAATGGAGCATCTCTTGAGCAGTTGTCCCGCATTGACATGACTACACTGCAAGCATTTGGGGTTCCCCCAGTGGAGGAAGTATCGATAGTGAGGCCGCAGAGTCTGTTAAAATTCGTCTCAAGCGCAGGCATCCTAAACAATGGCTACTACCTTTGAACTTAGCAAGTGAACTCCATCTGGTATCGCAAAGGAACAAGCTTATTGGCCTACCACATTAACCTAACCTAACTTAACCTACAATTCGAAAAAAGGTAATTTATATGCCTCCAGCTACTTATAGATATTTAATCGACAAACATGTTATATAATAACCCAACAAGCAGGCTTAACGAAATATGGGCCATATTGGTGACTATTAAAATTCAAAAGATATAAAATAAAAACTCTAGTAGGCATGCTTTCAGGTCACTGGGTAATAGGAAGACATTACAGCAGACTGTGAACACCATAAAATGACTGCTGTAGGAGCTGTCAGGAGATAGAAGAAGTGACTATGAAACAAGATCTCTGCGAATTCAAGGCTTTGTCAAGAAAGAGTTGTTGTTGAAAATGCCTGAGACGTTGCGCACATAAAACTTTTTTACTGATGAACTTTGTCAGGAACACAGTGTGGATCAGAGAGGACATAAGGAACCCCAAGGGCTAGATAAGTCGTTAGACATATCTACCTAATACAGTTCAAAGCTTTGAAGAAGCACAGGATGCTTCAGAGAGCACATAATGGCCACCTAAGGGCCTAGATGAGTCGTTAGACATATCTACCTACATACCTAAGTAATACAGTTCAAAGCTTTGATTTTCCTCTTCTTGAAATATATCAAAAGTAAAGTCGTTCAAACTGAATATAATACACACTTAGAGCTTTGACTCATCGTAGTAAATTCGAAGGCTCTCAGGCTTACTATATTGTCTTGATATACCACAGCTATAGATAGTGTAGAAACCTATAGAACAAGTTTTAACGAAGATATTTGTACCAAAAGCTTACACAGGCGATGCCTACTAAAATCAGTTAACGAAAAATAAAAAAACGCAAAAATACAGACATTTTAAGGTTCACATCAATTCTTTAAGAAATAAAATTCAATCAAATTAAAGCAGTTTGATCCAGTTGAAGAACTTTTGTAAACAAAATTTCCTACTGTATATACATAATTCTATAAACATAATATCGAACTCACATCATGCCCCAAAACGCTTCCAAACGTACCAAGTCCTCCAGCATCAGCGCGTACCCAACCAGCCAGCGCTGAACTCTACCCCTTCGAATGGGTGTGCGTCACGGATGAGTTGGCACTTTTCATCGAACATACAAACCACTTTTTGGCATTCGATTTATTTCAAAGGGACTTTTTTCTTTATTTCATTGCGCTCATCTTGCAACGCTGCACCTTTTATTTGCACAACGGTATATAGTACATAACTGTACCATATTTTTGCGTTTTTATTATTGTGTTGTCAATGTTTTTGCACCGGCAATCGTTGTATATCTGCGAAATTTACATTTTTAAACTATTTTCCTGGAAAACAATAACAAATGCGCAGAAAAATATAGTGATAGCGCCAAGGTGTGTGTGTATGTATGTATTATTTGTGTGTGTGTGTGTGTATATATATAGTAGCAGCTGTCGCATTGGAGGATGCATTCATTTAGGGCAATATATTTGCTTAGCCACAAATATATAGCGGCGATGGATTCAATGGCAATGGCAACAAAGCCAAACAAATCAAATGGCGTTGCATGCAAAAACAAGAAAAGAAAAGAAAATAATAAATAAAGCAAAAAAGTTCAGCTGACAATGCGAAACAAAGCAAAACACTTGACTTTTCATGTTGAAAAATAAATTAAATTTGCTGGTTGACCAGCGCGCAGACTATGTTGCACCTGAAAATGGCAAACCAGCACACATACATATATAAGGGAGTCTAAAATGCACACACAGACTTTTCTGACTGCATTTATTTAACAATATATGAACAATGCAGACTGAAAAAAATAAATACAAAATAGTAAAATATATAGCATACGTACCTAAGTACATACATATGTGTCCATGCAACGCCAAAGCCGCAATATCAATAGCTTAGATTATAGAAATAGACAAATCGACAAATCAAAAGTTGAAAAGTTGGAAAACACTGCAAATAATACCACTCACATCGACCTCACTTCAGTCGCTCTCGCGTTTTGTTTTTTATTTTTTTTTCGATGAAATTCAAACCCCATCCTGGCATGCCACTCAATCAGCAACCACAACCACCAGCGTAGTTGGCTAACTGCGAAACCGCACTTTCAATTGCCAGCATATTTTGTTAGCCATTTTGTTGCCATACCGATTTTCTATTGTTTTTGGCTGTTATGACTGCAGCAAAGCAATAGTTTCAACAATGCCGGTGTGTGGCAGCAACACATGTACACGCACACACTTGTATTTTGACTGCAATGACTGCGGTGTGCACCTACAACGCGCACAAGGTGGCAAGGCCGCTGCGGTATAATAAAGTAAAAATATTTTCTACATACAAATTTATATATATTTCAATACTTTTTATCAGCATTTAGTTATTTGGTGCGGCAACAACTACAAAAACTTAAATAGCATATCCTTGCTACCGCCCCAGATTCCGTTTGTTTGGCTTTCGCCTTCGGCAAAGCAAATCAATTCAAACCACTGACAAGCTGCCAGACAGGTAGGCAGGCAGTTGGTGAGCTATTTGAAGTTTTTCGATTAAAATTGAATGTGATAGGTTGTTGGTGAAAATAGGCGGTTTTGGCGCAACCAAATAGGTGGCATGCATGTAATGTAAAAGTCCATAATGCATATGTATATATTACATTCTGACCTACTTAGAACTATTTAATTTCTCATTTAAGGGTGATCCATTTCGAGATTAAACACGTTTTTAAAGAAAACACACAGAAACTTCAAATTTAATTAAAAGATTATCTCTTTCAAATGTTGGCCGGCGCTACGTCTCAGATGATCCATCCGTTGAGTCTTATTTTCGATGACTCGTTCGAGCATTTCGACTGTTAACGGCGAATGACAAGCGTGATGATTTGCTTCAAGGACTCATTCGAAGCGGGACTGTCCACAGAGGCTTTAGACTTTACATATCCCCACACGTAAAAGTCTAACGGGGTGATAGCACACGATCTTGGTGGCCAATCGGACGGCCCAAAATGTGAAATTATCTGCTCACCGAAGTGTTCTCTCAACAAACCCATTGATTGATGCGAAGTGTGGGAAGTGGCGCCGTTTTGTTGAAACCAAATGCCGCCAAGATTACGAGCTTCAATTTCAGGCATCAAATAGTGGGATATCAATGAGCGATTAAGATCGCCATTGACGGTTAATTCTCACCAGTGTAATTTTTGAAGAAATATGCACCGATGATTCCACCGGCTCACAAACCATACCAAACCGTTGCTTTTTTGCATGATATGTCAGCTCTTGAATCTCTTCAGATTACTCCTCGTGCCAAATGCGGCAATTTTGCTTGTTTACATATCCCATGAGCCAGAAATGGGCCTCATCGCTTAACAAAATTTGGCTAGAAAACATCGGATCTTCTTTGAACAATTCAAGAGCTCAAAAAAGCAAAGCAAAATGAACAGTCATGTTCTAGTGCGATTGGTAAGTGTATATTATTCGTATTCCTTTCATATTCGTATGGGCAAATCGAATCAGAATTTGAGCATGAAAACAGATACCAAAAAAAAACTTGTTGACAGGTGTAACATATACAAAGTAAGCCAACATAAAATTGCAAAAACACCCTTTATACGTCATCTTCACTGCCTCTCAAACTGTCGCTGTTGTAAATAAAGTACATACATATTTTGAAGATCGCCCAAACGTATGCAACAAGTAATGATGTACACAATAAATTTCATGATTAAATTATTCCATAGCCTGTCAAACCGCAATGTACCAAATTTTCAATCCAGATTTTTTGTCGCCTAAACGTTTGCAACGATCAGTGATGTAATTTACAAACACAATAATATATATTATACCAGAGCCTGGTAAACTGTAATGTACTAATTTTAAATTCAGTTAATATTTTCTGTTATCGCCTAAAAGTATGCGACAATTGCAAGTTAAATAATAAATTGCCAGAACTAAACCATAACGAACTTTAATTAAACTTTTGGACAATAATCGTTATGAAACAGCACGTTTTTCCTCAACAAGCTGTTGAGATATCGAACCACTATAGAATATACCTGCCATACATACTGATCGATTGAAAGAAAGTTCATGCATTGAAAACTTTTACAACATACCATATATACACGAAATTTGGCATAGATTGTTATTCTAGGCCTTTATAAAATCTCCGAAGATATTGTTCAGATTGGACAACTATAGCATAAAACTGCCATACAAACACCATACAAACCGAAAAATGAAGTTCTTGTAAGAAAAATTGTATTTCTTTGTGCAGATATCTTCACGAAATTTGGCATGAATTATTGTCCAAAACAATTACATATGTAATATCCAAAGAAATTGTTAAGATCGGACCCCAATAGCATATAGCTGTCATAAAAACTGATCGATCGAAAGACATTACTTGTATGGAAAACTTTTTTATTTGAGAAGATATCTTCACAAAATTTGACATGAATTATTTTTCAAAGCAACGCTACAATCTCCAAACAAATTGTTCAGATCGGGCCGCTATAGCTTATGGCTGTCATACAAACTCAAGAATCAAAATCAAGCTCTACTATGGAAAACTTTTTTATTTGAGCAGATATCTTTACGAAATTTGACATGAATTATTGTGCATAACAATTGTACAATACACGAAAAAATTGTTGAGATCCGACCACTATAGCATATAGCTGTCATACAAACTCAAGAATTAAAATCAAGCTCTACTATGGAAAACTTTTTTATTTGAGCAGATATCTTCACGAAATTTGGCATAGATAATGGTCTAAGGTAATTATATATTATCTGAATATATTTCCTAGATCGGATAACTATAACTTACAGCTGCCATACAAACTGGCGCTTCAAAATCATGATCAAGTTCTTTTTATACCCTTTTATGCTATAATAAATGCAACTGTGAGTGCTATTATAACTTCCATGCAGCTGATGCTATAATTTTTACTTTTTTTTAATTATTTTAATTTTTTTATTATTTTTATTTATAATATATTACTTTTTTATTATTTTCTTTTAAACTATACAATACTTCAATACAATATTTCCATAGGAGCATTATTACATGTCAAGCGAAAACTTGATTTACAACAAGATAAAACAAAATCATATAACACAGGTGTAAATTACAATAAAAATGTTAAATATTTGAGTCGATTATTTTTTCAGATTTGAGAATTTGAGTGCAAAATCCAAACTACTCAAGAGTAATGCACGTTTGAGCGCGTCGAAAATTTAACTCAAACATTAGTCATGGCGTAGTGCATTTGCATTCAAACAGTAAAAAACCCACAAGCTTGGTGATCCTGAAGAATTATAATTAGTCGTAGTGACATGTTAATTGTTTAGAAATTAGAAAGTTCAAATATTTCGTTTTATTGTGAAATTTTTTAATAATTTATCGCGCTTAAATATTGAAAGTTGTGAAATTATAAAAAAAAAAATCTAAAATTTTACAATTGTTATAACTAAGTTCGGACATTCTTTTATAACTATTAAGGGTTTATTTACATCGTTTTGGTATTAGAGTTTATAAGTTTAACATTTTTTCTTAATATATATACTTTTTTCGAACACAACTCGTAATAAATACATTCTTTTTATATGTTTAAATATAAATAAGCATTAACAAATTTATAAAATAACTATTAAAAACAATATTTACAGGTTTGTACTTATTAACAAAACACATTTAGATGCCTGAAATTTACAAAATTTCACATCAAATGCATAAATAATATTTTTGTTAAAGAAAAATTATGCTAAATTTAACTAAACTATCACAATATGCACTTGCACTTTATAACTTATTTGTCATATTGGCTAAGTCCAGTACTAAAGCTGCTATATTCGTTTGTTTTTGACACTTGCACCTCACTTGCACCTCACTTCCATCACATCAGCCACCATTTTCTAACTAAACGCACTCATAATCCAACTGAGGACAGGTATCTCGTCGTCATCATCCTCATCATATGCATAATTTAAGGCAACAAAAAGCGATATAATAATTGCCACCACCAGAAGTGACAACAAAACTGCAATAACTGTCTTCTTTACACAGCCCATGGCGTCCGAAACCGTTGCGTTGCAGAATGCACTATAAACTGCAAAACAAACAAAAAACATATGTTAAATACTAGACCAATTATGTTTCACAAAATTCATGCATTCTTTCACGTTACCTCAACTCGAAAGCCAAACAAGTTAATCGCTGAACACTTCGTCGCTGACTGCGCGTCTATTTGTATAAAAGCACGATAAAATAGCAAGTCGAGTGACAACAAAGCCATGTAATGATACGGCACGGCACTTTTAAGTGAAGCTCATTCGTTCGCGCTCCCAAACAGCTGTAAGGCGATGAGTCAGTCGGTCACTTGGTGAGCAGTAATGCTGGCTTTGTGATCTTTACTGCTACTGTTGGTATGGCACGCGAAAAAAAAAGAAAATTAATATATAGTACCCACTTAACGCTTAGCGACTTCGTTGATGCATGCGCGCATACTCTCCACGCCATAAATGAATCAATACATCGCGACGCCTCGCTAATAAGACAATGTAACAAGTATTTTTTTTAAATGCTTTGAGCATGTTTGTTGCTAACGCACAGTGGCGCGATTTCCCGCTACTAATGGTGACTAAACAGAAAGTGCGAGAAAAAGTTGCGCCGTGGAAAGTGTGATCGAGACAGGCAGCATGACTGATTTACAGATTTAGTGTAGTAGCAGCGGAAGTAAGTCAGCTGTGGTAGGAGAATTGGTGTGATTACTTCCTAATACAATTCTATTTTTAGATGACATTATTTTATTAAACAGCTTTGCACTTAAATTATTATTTTTTCTCTTGGATTGTATTTTTCTACCTGATTTTCAAAAAAAAAAAAATGAAAATCGCAAGTATCGCTCGAGAATTGAATGAAAATATTGTGTAGTCAAAAAAGGCTTTTCGTATTTCTAATCAAACTTCAACTTATTTTCTTTGTATATTTATAATGAACTTTAATGAACCAGAACAATTTTGATCGACCACTTTTTGTCATTTTTCTGCTAGAGACATTATTCCATCAGTGTAAAACTTTTCTGTATTCTTCTCTTGAAGCCAACTTTACTCCATTAAGGTAGTTCTGAATTGAAAGGAACAAATAGTAGTCAAGTGGTGCAAGGTCAGTGCTTTATGGTGGATGCATCAAAACTTCCCAGCCAAGCTCTCCCGGTTTTTGTCGAGTCATCAAAGATGTGTGTGGTCTAGCGTTGTCCCGTTTTTTTCGATTGCTCGCTTCAACCTCATCAGTTGTTGACACTAAAATGTAGAATCAATCATTCGACAAGGCTGGAGCAGCTCATAGTGCATGATTCCTTTACAATCCCATCAAACACACAGCATAACCTTTCGAGGTGTCAATCCTGACTTTGCGACCATTTGTTGAGGTTCGCCACGCTTGGATCATGATCTTTTTCGCACATTATTGTCGTATTTGATCCACTTTTCGTCTCCTGTCACCATTCGCTTCAGAAATATTTCGATTTCTATGGACCTCCCAAAGTTACATCACCAGACAGTCACTCTACCTTTCTACCTAAAACAGCGAAATAATTCCTATTTAATGGCAAAAACATTAATTTTTAACCACCGTATTTTTTGTCACGAGCTAAAAGCACTCGGAGCAAGCCAATTTACTATGTGAGTGTATATTTGAATTATGGCCTGGACAACAAAGACAACAGCGGTTAACAATTTTAATATCTAAAAATGTTGTAGAACAGCTTTAGAATATACAGGGTTTTTCAATAAGAGTGATATGATTTCTTTCCAAAAACAAAACACGCTAATTGTAAAGAAAATTCAAAAATTGTTTTATTTAATGTGAAGTACAACTGATGCATCTAAGTTCTGAATATGGCATCATTCGAACGGCCTCCGCAGCTTCTCTTATACGAACGAATTCGTTGAACTCCATTTTCTAGTACTTCTTCCGCTTAAACAAGTCGTATGTCATGAATAGCACGTTCAATATTGGCTTCTAAAGCTTGAAGCGAGTCTGATTTATTATTAAAGCTGAATGACTTCAAATAATCCCACAAGAAGTAGTTTAATGGTGTAAAATCACAACTTCTTGGAGCCCAATTAGTGTCACAATTTCTTGAAATAATGGAATCTCCTAACATTTCTCGCAATACTTCGGTTGTTGTACGTGCTGTGTGGCAGATATTGTCAAGATCAACTTCTTCCAATTGCGGCCATAAGAAGTTGTTTATCATTGATCTATCAATTGGCAGTAACGAGGTCACCGGCTTTATTTCGAATGAAGTACAGACCGATGATTCCACCTTTTATGCCTGGTACTCGTATACCCAACATTGACTAGATATTCACCATGCGCTAAATTTTGGTAAAGACGTGAGAGAATTTTCATCGATTTTAAAGCAGCCTTCAACAGAATGACTCCGACTATCACGCTATCTCTGATATGGATACCCCTGCAAAATTTATACGGTGTAATTTGGCGACTCTTTATCGTGTGATTTCTACAACCAAACTGTCAATTAAGGTGAATGTATTGGTTGTTCATGAATATTTTTTGGATATTCTTCGCACCAAAATCGCACCACTCAAAAGAAGTGGGCGTCATCGGAGTAGATGATTTTCTTAAAAAAAATTGTTACCGTTTTCAAATGGATCCAAGGCAAAATCAGCAAATCCACGACGTTTACGGTGGTCTAATGCCTTCAGTTCTTGAGTGAGAACAATTTTATATGAACACAAGACGAAATCCTTTCTCAAATTCCACCATGGTGCGGTTTGAGACTGTCCAAATTCTTGAGAACGTCTTGGAATCGACAAAAGTTACCGAAAGGCCACTTAGAAATCATATCATCCCTATTGAAAAACCCGGTATGTGTATATATACCACAATATTCCATGCTCAGTTACTTACCGCATATGAAGGTTCATAAACTTTTTAAAATTGTTATGCAAATTCATATTTTTTAAGGAGGAAGTAGTTTTTTTTTTATTTTTGGCTAACGCCTTAAATTTTTATGCTCGATTAATATTTATATTAAATGAGTATTGAGAACAGATGTTCTAGAAATTTAAAACTGAAAAGATATCTTCTTCTTCTTAATTGGCGTAGAAACCGCTTAAGCGATTATAGCCGAGTTAACAACAGCGCGCCAGTCGTTTCTTCTTTTCGCTACGTGGCGCCAATTGGATATTCCAAGCGAAGCCAGGTCCTTCTCCACTTGGTCCTTCCAACGGAGTGGAGGTCTTCCTCTTCCTCTGCTTCCCCCGGCGGGTACTGCGTCGAATACTTTTCAGAGCTGGAGTGTTTTCGTCCATCCGGACAACATGACCTAGCCAGCGTCGCCGCTGTCTTTTAATTCGCTGAACTATGTCGATGTCGTCGTATATCTCGTACAGCTCATCGTTCCATCGAATGCGGTATTCGCCGTGGCTAACACGCAAAGCACCATACATCTTTCGCAGAACTTTTCTCTCGAAAACTCGCAGCGTCGACTCATCCGTTGTTGACATCGTCCAAGACTCTGCACCATACAGCAGGACGGGAATTATGAGTGACATATAGAGTTTGGTTTTTGTTTGTCGAGAGAGGACTTTGCTTCTCAATTGCCTACTCAGTCCGAAGTAGCACCGGTTGGCAAGAGATAAGAAAAAAAAATGAAAGGATATACATAATTTATTTCGAAGATGAAAAGAAGGAGAAATAACAGAAAAAGAAAAAAAGAGAAAAATGGCGAACCTTGGAAGCAATTTTTTGCTTAAAATCTTTTGGGAGGGTTGGGACTCTTGCTGTTCTGACACAATGCAACTAAACGACAATTAGTCATCATCATGATCGTTTTTAGGAGGGTTAGGACGCTTTTTGTAGTGACACAGGACAACCAATCGACAAATATTGATAAAATCGATAAAAAAAAAATTCATGTCAGTATTTCCATTAGTCAAGATATCATGTAATTATAAGCGGGTCTTCCGAAGCAAAGATGAGATAGAGTTGGAATATGAACACAACTTGAAGTACTGTCAATAAAAAAGAAACCGTCTGTAATGCAATTTCTATATAACAACATCTTTATTTAAGGACTATGAGTAATTAAAGCAAAGCAGATTATCATAATATGATATGGTCTTGGATGATTCATGCAGAGTGAAGATGTTTCGTCAAAGGAAAAAGTTTTCCATACAAACATTTGATTTCGATCGTTCAGTTTGTATGGCAGCTATATGCTATATTTAGTTGTCCGATATCAGTGGTTCCGACACATGAGCAGATTCTTATGCAGAAAAAGGCTTATGCAAAGTTTCTAATCGATATCTGGAAAACTGAGCGACTAGATCGCGTATATACAGTCCGACGGTCATGACTAAATCGGCTCAACTCGTCACTATATATTCACTACAGGCTATACAACAATAAAAAGTGTAACAATAATTGCTCTTAAAATGCAGCCAACATGTTCTGTCCGCTGTTCTGTTGGCAACACCAAATATTGCATGGGCAAAATGCAATAATAGCGCAACAGCAAAAAAGTAATAACATCACGCTACAATAACAAGAAGGCAAGCACAACAATAATAAGAAAACAACAAGTGTTAAAATTGCTTCGATAGTCGCAATAAGAGGCGCGTCAGGAGGCGCCACCAACAAGACAGCAACAAACAAAAACAAAAAAACAATGGTGCAAATATATTAAACGTTTGGGAAAAGTGAGACATTTTTTAAACGTATAAAACACAGAGAAAGTGGAAATGAGCAAAAATTGTCGAGCATATCGATAGCCTCCACTAGTCAGAAGACTGCATTGGAAAGAGCAGGCAGCTGGCAGCTGCAGACAACGAGGTCTAGGTGTATGTAAGATTCCGTGTTTGTAATGAAAATGCAAAAACAAAACCAAAGAATGCACAGACTTGCAACAATAGCTCGCTATAAGAAGTGGAAAAAATGCTATCACTATTAATGCTTGAAATAAAAGAAGACGAGAAGTTGCAGTCTGGCGGAAAGCGTCCATAACCCGGGTGGCGGCATCAACACCGATGGTAACGAAAACTGTTAATTTATGTGCAGATAAATGGCAATAGTGGTGTGATAACAATAGACAATAATGGCAATAAGACATACAAACAAATATAATAGCGGCTGAGGGGTCAGACAGGTGTAAAAGAGAGCGATTTTTGTGTGAAAGAAAGTGTATAAAAAAGAAGAGTAAAAAATTGTAAATGGTTACAGTGTTTTTTTTTTAACTTGTAGTGGGTAGATTTTGGCTTTGATTTTGAATTAGAATCTTTTAATATCTTTTTTTACGATTTATATACTCTTGCGACCTCTTGCTGCAGAGTATAATTGTTTTGCTAACCTAACGGTTGTACGGATCACATAAAACTAAGCGAGATAGATATAGATTTAAATATATAAATGACCAGGATGACGAGAAAAATTGAAATCTGGGTGACTGTCTATCCGTCCGTCCGTCCGTCTGTTCGACCGTGCAAGCTGTACTCTGTGTAAAAATTGAGATATCTTGATAAAACCGGGTATGTGGGTTCCTTAGTACAAAAAATTATGTATTCGTAGGTGGACGTAATCGGACCACTGCCACGCCCACAAAAACCTCATTAACCGAAAACGTCTAAAGTAACACAACTAAACAATAAATTAAGATATAGAAGTGGAATTGGCACAGGAGATCACAATAGTAAGAGGCACCTACGAGAAAAAATTTTGAAGAATTGGGTGTGACCCTGTAAAAAGCTTAATGTACATATCTCCTAAACCACCAGTGCTACAACAACCAAATTCAGCTGGCGCATATAAAATTGCTGAGATCGGATGATAACGCCGCTCACTCTCTATATAACGGTACTGTTCAAAACTACTAAAAGCACATTAAATCATTAACTAAACATGCCAGAGACATTAAATTTTACCCCCGAGAAGGCACGAGAACGTTTTGTTGGAGCTGGAGTAAAAATTGGCAGAAGACCCGTCATTGGCCTCTATTAGGTGAAATCACATATCTCGGAACCTGCTCGACCGATATCGACCAAATTTGGTGTGTGGTAATTTTTTCATATTTCCATGTCACGTTGTGAAAATGGACGAAATCAGACTACAACCACGCCTACTTCGCATGTAACACAGTTTTAAGTTCCATTTGATTCTTACACTTTCCAGCACACAAATGAAGAATGAATTAATATATCAGAGTTATAAATCACGCACGAATAGCCTATTTGAGATGTGCCACCTTATTTCCAAAAATTGCGTAAATCGCGCCAAAACTATTCAAGACCCTAGGCACTCAATATATGGACCCTGTGCTGATTGTTGACTTTTTGCCGAAAATATCGGTAAATGTGTGAGATATATAATTGAAATTCAGCGAGAATCCTTTCCTGATATTAATATTATCATTATTAAATTCGGTCAAGACTTCCCTTAGACCCCATCCACCTTATACAAAGATTTTCGAAATTGCGGCTGACTTTATACTGCATACATCAGCCAATATGTGAGTTATACTAATAAAATTGAGAGAGCGTGTTTTTGTTATAACGGTGCAAATTTGTGCTTAGAATGAATAAGGGTGAAAACTTGCCGTAGACCTAATATAACTAACAAGCTTTGTGTACCTGAAGGCACTTCTCTGGTCTATGAAATGTTCGGTTATACCCGAGCTTAGCATTTTCTTACTTGTTCTTTCATGTTTCTTATTTAAATGGGCTTCATGCTATTTTTATTATTATTTTTTTTTTAATGCTCTACCCTGGTCCAAGAAGCTAAAAATTAAATAAAAATCAACAAAATCACTGAACCAAAAAAAAATTTGCGAAAGCGAAAAAATCTCGCATAGAAAAGGGATGAAGACAAAATATGGCAATAAATTCACGTCAGCAACCACAAAATGTTGCAAAGACGCGCCACTGTTGTTGTTGTTGTATTATCAACGTTACAAAAATTTAATGCACTAACTGTGTATTCACGCTACACGCTCACAGTTACACACACAAGGCGCGTTCGGTCTTTGAAACAAATCAGGCGCGTGTTGCTTATTGTTGTTGTTGCATACCGCTATTTGCTACTAAAGTTATACGCGCTTACTTTGCGCCAAAGTTGCATGTATTTTCAGCTTACAAACTGCCGCTGCCGAATATCAAACCCCATGCATAACTCTCACTCTCACTACACAAATGAGGAACAATAACAACAACGGTGAAGTGAAAAAAAGTCGCCAACAACAGCTAACAGCGTCAGACAACACGGCATTGTTACGCAAATTACGCACGCGACTCTCGGAAGAAGCGAAAAATTCCTTATTTTATTACTTGGCATGCCTTTGGGAATCACGTCGACATGAATTTAAACATCGCTGAGGTATATGTGTGCGTATCCTTGTAGTAAGCGCTACATGCTCTTATCTACAACCGCGCGCACCGGCTTGACACCTACGGCAGCAGCAGCTTCGGTGGCTTGATTGGAGTCGCAATGCCATTTGTTGCCACATTTTTTCGGTGTCTATGCCAAGACCAGCAACTCTTCATTACTCGCGCCGCCTTTTATACACAAATCCATACATACAAATGAATGTTAAATACACAGAAATGCCTGCTTGTAATTGTCTCGTATGATTGTGCTGTTGTTCTTCTTTTTTTGCTTCCGTTTCCTGCGCGGAAATTGTAATGTAACACGTGATCGCTCATTCCACATAGACAAATTCATCTTCATTTTCATTTCATCCAGCCGGGGAACACGTGATTGCTGCTTGCCATTCCACTTGTTGTTGTTTTTAAAAACACTTTTTACTTCATGTTGGCAACGCAGTCTTGTATTTGCATTACAATGTTACAAAAAACCTGTCATGAAATGTATTTTTGTTGTTCACACCAACCGCACCGTCTCGCTTCTTCAGCAGTGATCCTTTGCTGGAAGGCGTTGCAGTGTCTGCTTTTCTTTCAACACCTTCGCCATTAGTACTGATGTATGCCACAATTTGCCGTTAGCTGTTTCGGATTTCGTCATCTTCTCGCATAAAATAAATAAAACCAAAAACAAAATGTTCTGTTGGTATCTGAAATACAGCAAAACATATACGAAGTGGCGGTAAAGGAGTAAGTACATGCAAGCTCGTATTCCATGGCCAAATCGGGGAAGCCACACTCTTATGCATACATATGTACATCCATAAATCTAACAATTATACATAAGTTTATATGTATTCATTCATGTTCATTTATTGTTGAAATAGGAAACTTTCTATGGCCAAAAATAACAACTATAACAGTAAATTAAAAATAAACCAAAAAATTATTTTAAATCTGTCATCTATTTTGGTATGCCTGGATATTTAGTATGCAAACTTATATGAATGAATCCGTTATCCAAGCTGCGTCGAAATTTTTTTCCCCACTAGACCAATTATACATTCAAAAATAGCTTCTATTATATATGACCTTGACAAAATTACTAACCAATTATTCATAATTGGTTATGGAAGTTAGAGATATGCGCTACTACTACGCAGAACCTGATTTCTAGACCTAAAGTCCGACGACAGCTAAACAGTATGTTCTATTAACGATCGTTCTTACTTTCTCACGGCGGCTACGGTAGCAACGATTTACGTATCCATTGTGTCAAAATAGCACCCAAAAATTGTAATTGAATTCCACGGGTATTGAAAAAAAAGTAATTGTCTCAAATTTTGTATTTATAACCAAATTTCATGTGCGGAATTGCTGTGAATGTTGGAAAAGGCTTACGGTCATACAGTTTTATCAAAAACATAAGTCTACGGATAGTACAAAATCTTCAAAGACGTGCCTAGTTCTGGACGACCTTCAAGCTTATCAACTGATGAAAATATTAAAAAAGTGAAGAATGTGGTGCTTCAAAATCGACAGGCAAGCATTAGAGAGTTGACAGGAGAACTCGACATCTGTCATGAGTCCGTTTGAATGATTTCAGTGGATATTTTGGGTATGAAACTTCGACTTGTACCGACAAAGCTACATTTTTTCAAAAAGAGTACGATTGTGACCGAATTTAAAGCCAAAAACGCAATGAATACCATCGATCAAGCACCGTATTTACCAGATTTGGTTCCATATGATTTTTTTTTTCTTCCCCAAACTGAAATTATCGCTCCGTGGAACCCGTTTTCAGTCGATCGAAGAGATAAAACAAAATTCCTTGAAGAAGCTGAAAGCCACCCAAAAAAGTGCTTATGAAAGGTGTTTCTAGGACTTGAAAAATAGTTTGCATAAGTGTATTACATCTGGTGGGGATTACTTTGAAAGCGACAAAATAAATATTAACACTTTAAGGGTACTGTTTTGTCACAATCTACTTATATGGAAAGCTCAATGAAGCCATAAAACTCTCTAAATTCTCTATAACGCTATACAAACTTTTTCTTGACCTCTTTAGGAGAGCTTCTGTAAATATGTTAACACATTTGGGACGTATCTGTTTAATTCTCTTACAAAATATCTTCGTCTTCGCATTTATTGTGACGTTGTTAGGCGGTGACCCACAAATCCTCACGGCACCTCTGTTTCAAATATTGTTCCAAAGTGAATAGACCAAAAACCTCATACCGGAGTCCATCTTAAATCGTCGGGAATATAGAAATTCCTCTCTGCTAGGCTTTCCCATCTAGTTTAAAAGTCTTTCTCCTTTTTCTTCTTTGGTACCACAACCGTGGGTCGAGAACACAAAGATTTACCACTATGCTTTGCATGATCACGCCAGTTGTACCTCTCTAGTGAAGATCTGTCCATCGCTATTGCTTTAGTTAACCACTCAAAGGTCTCGAGTTGACGGAGCTTTCCGCTGATGTATCATCGTCCATGCAAACAGTATGACCTAACCAGCGCTTTCGTTGGATTTTTAAGCGCTTAACTATATCCACGTATACCTTTTCCAAAAGCTTGAAGGATATAAGTGTCGAAATTCCGCTGGCTCTTCTTACAAGGGATCGCATTACCAAAAGATGACTAAGGTTACCTACAGCAGTAAGGTTGAATGGAATGAGCTACTTCTTACTTGTAATAGCAGTACAATCAAGTGGTACACCGATGGCTATAAGTATACGATAGTTAAGCGGCCCTCGAAGCGATCTCTGAGTACGAGATCAAATTGCTATTGGTTCAGGATTGTATAGAACGACTGAACAGTCTATCAGTCAGGAACCATGTGCAACTAGGCGTAGGATAAAGGCTCTTGGATTAGTGTTTCCAAATAGGGATCACATCGTCTCAATAGACATCTCAATTACCGGCCGATCGCAAGATAGCACCTGTAGCTATTCTGCCCTTCATCTCGAGGTTTAGATTATTGGTGGAATTTATGCCGGCTCCGAGATATGCAAATACCTTAATTTTTTGAAATGCTTGGCTGCCACCAGCAACTAAGTTCCCCTAACGCGAGGAGTCCTTCCTTACCGAGGTGTAATAAAGTAAAGCATAGCTACAGAAGTCTTCTTTCCACAGGCTCTTTTGAAATATTTGACGAAATACAGTAAAACTTTCCTTCTTCTAATACAAGACCAACTTTTTTATTTCAATTCCTGTTAATATAATATTGAGAGAAATGCTCTTTTATAGTGTTTTGCAATTATACTAATTTCAAATTTGCTCTAAAAAGTGTGAGCTGGCATTTCAATCCATCTCATTAAGGCAAATTCAAATGCTCATTCATTGTGAAATTAAAACAAAAAATCACAAAAGCAACTTGAGACAATAACAACGCACAACAAACGAAGTTCAAAAGCTTGTACGCCTAGAAAACTAAGTTTCCGCACAACCCGACACACACCACCACACCGCTCACCGTAATAGAAAATCTAATCAAATTAGAGTGTCAAATTTCCAACTTATTTATTGTGCAACAGCAAACCGCTCACGAGCATGCGAACGCCCACAAGCTAAGAGCTGTCTGCCACACTCACGCCCAATTTAGATAAGGCTGCTTTATTTGCAAGCACTTCAATTCACTCGCAAAATACTGGCAGTGGCAGCAGCAGCGGCAAAAAACGGTGGAGGCAGTAGCATACGCAATATGGCATAGTTAAATAGTAGCCAAAGTTGCCACAAATACACACACAGAGAGCGCTGCGCTCATTCCTTGCACGTTATCCTTCTACTTTTCTAATCTGATTTCCAGTCATCACTGCAGGCAGACAATTTCGCTCAGGAAAAAACGCGCGCGCCAATGTCACCAGCTAACCTCAAAGTACCCGGCAATGCCATTTTTGTTATTTTCACTTCGCATTGTGTGCAAAAAATTCCAGTCACGTGCACTGCCACACGCCACAGCACGCAGCCAAGCCACCGGAGAGCAAGCGTGCGGGCAGCGAGCGACGGTGTGGAAGTGAGCAACCGCTGCGGTGTCACATAAGCAAATTTGTAGTTGGTGCTGATGCTGATGCTGGGAACGCCCCGAACACTTCGTGCCTATGTAACTTGTTTAATTCGCAACTAGCTTCTAGCTACCTTCGACTTTTCTCTTTCATGCCAATGCGTACACATTTTTTTCCTCGACTTTCTTTTTCTAAGATGAAATTTAATTTTTGTTTAGTGTCAGTGAGGCGTGTCGGTCGAGTTGCAGTCAGAAAAAGAAGCCACACAAAAAACGTGGCGACAACAAATATGCTCGGTATGAGTGGCGGGGTAAAAGTCTGCATATTGTACATTCTCTAACGGTAATGTTGTTAGAAAAATTTTGCGTTAGCGTCAATTTAGCGTTGCTCTCTCGCTGACAAATAAAGCAAACAGCAACGGGGCAAATGCGCAAAAGAAGAAAGACACCGTAGTAAATGTTGATTAGATTTACATTTTGCGTGTGGAACGTGCGAGTTTTAGCAAAATGATTACCGCAAGCCTGGTTTGCGAGGCGTGAGCTTGCAGTGGATTAGTAGACAGTAGAAATTCGCTTCGCATCTCTTCAACCAAATGCGTATAAAAAGGATATATACATTGGGCTAAGAAGAAATGTGGGCTGGACAAAAAATGTTGTTCACGTCAGCACACTGGCTTACATTGGTTAAGCTGTCATAGTCTCCTAAGCTGCTCATCAATTAAAAAGAAATTACATAAGTGGACTGGTATAATTTTATTATTTCGGGGCAACTTATTGGCTATATCGTTATTTCAAATGAATTGGGTTATGTAGGATTGAAGGCAATTTTAATACGAATAATTTTGTAGCCTAGCCTTAAGTCGTGACTGTTGTCTATAGTTCACAAAATTAGCCGCAGAATAATTGTGGTGCTATAGTGCGACATCAAAAAGATTTAATCTGTGGATGCCAAATCTCAATGACCGTTTCCGCTATACTCGCGAATCTGATGGTATCCCATCAGGAATTGTCAGTGGAGCATGCAACCATTTAATGACTCCACTGACCTCACAAAAAGTATAAAACTCGTATGGTTCGTTACTGCTCTGGACGTTACAGGACGGTCTTCTGTGCGACAGAATGATTGAAACGCGCGAGCTCGACGAAATGTGAGTAGAGGAACCCCAAAGGTGGAGTTTCTATGGATCGTGGTAGATAACGACCGGCTTAAAAATCGTGAAGATTGTGGCTGCAGGGTGATTGTCTATGCAGACGATCTAGCGCTTATGGTCAAAGGAAAGTTTCTTCGTACCATTTACGAAATGACGCAGGGATGCCTCGGCTTGGAAACAAATTAGGCAGTCGTAAACGGTCTCGCCATTATAAAACCGAGTTGGTTTTATTCACTTTATTCACTAGAAGATACAAGTGCTTCGCGGAACTGCTACAGAGAATGGGGGACACACAGTGAATTATCTAAGGCTCATCTTGGATAGGAAGCTCTCATGGAAGCCGATTATCGAAAAGAGAGCAAAAAGGCATCGATTGCCTTGCACTGCTAGAGAGGAGCCGTTGGCAAAAGGTGGGGTCTTTCACCGAACGTCGTGAGATAAACCCATTATGTTCTATGGTGTCTTTATGTGGTGGAAGACTCTAGAAAGGACCACACTGTCAAAGAAACTCGAAAGCGTTCAGCGGGCGGCGCTCATCAGCGTGGTGCTCTAAGGTCCACTCTAACCATGGCACATACTGCCCGTGGACGCTGCCATCAGACTCATAGTGTCTGGGTTCCTAAAAGAACACGCGTCTGAACACTAAGAAATCCTCATTTACTTTGACTTTCAGCCGTATCAAACTGAACTATGGCGGCTCCTTCTCTAAAAACATACTGGCGAGGAAGTTGTGGGTGAGAAGAAGTCGTTGAAAGAGAGGGGCAATGAGCTTCATCACGGATGGATGAAAGCTTGGGGGGAAGGTTGGTGGAGGGTCTACTGTCGGCAGCTCTCTATGAACTCCAGTTTCAGACTTTCGGACTATTGCAGCAGTTTTCAGAAGTTAGAATTGTATTATAATATATACATATGTATATATATGTATATAACTTACTTTAACATTTAGAAAACCACATTATATGGCCATCCAGTTTCAAAAGAAAAAAATTCTTTGACAATCTCTCCCGCGCCTACACTAAAATGACGTCACACAAAAAATATGCATGAGAATTAGAAGAAATAACTAAAAATTAAAAAATATAAGCTAGTAGTTCTCGAAATATGTAAACAAAGTATTAGCAAAGAAAGAGCTTGGATTCAGAAATAACCACATAAAGGCCCGAGTCTTCGAAAAATTCTAAAATTAAGCTGAAAATATTTGTAGACTGATAAATACATGCATCAAAACTGTGTACTCTAAATTTTCTTTGCTTCCAACTAATCAACTTTACTTACTACATTTACCGTTAACTTTAACTCACACCCAACCATATTGCTGAGCGCATAATTTCATAAATTTTCTTTGTTAATCACTAGCTTCACTTGAGTGCATAATTTCCAACGTCATTGGCCTTTAGAAAAGCAATAAATATAGACACATAAGTATGTAGCTACACCATGTAGTGCATTGACAGCACAAATAAGTAGTGCGCCCCGCCCACAATGCGCTTTAATTTGCACACTGCATGCATTAACGTAAATTTCTATGCAAATGTGCGCTGGCAACGCCGCAAATAAGGAGTCGCTACACTTACAAGTCGCTTATCGATGCTCAATAGCCTGCACAAATATAGACTAATATGCTCGTACATATGTACATATGTGTGCGCAAATATGGATAAGAATAAAATAGCTAAGTGTACACTGTTAGCCTTGCAGCTACATAAATATTATAAACTTATATTGCTTATGCGCGTTAGTGTAATTGTGTGTGTGTGTGTGTGTGCCGCGTTGTTTGCAGTTAACAAGTTCACTCAGCCTTTGTGGCTTCATGTGCATTCGCTTGTAAATAATTTTTACCTTGAAGCCAAATCAATATTTTCCATCTAAGTATTTTTGGAAAGTTTGCGAACTACAAAGTAAATATGTATGTGTATTTGTAGTAATAGTGCTGAGGGTGGTCTTCTTCTATTGCATATAAGTATATTGTATATTTTTGCATATAGTATGTGTATTCATTTATGTACTAGATATGGCTGCTGAACCCACCGTCTGTCATACACATGCAGATATAATCATCTCTGCGGGAGGAAGTGTAGTTATCGAATGTGCAATGAAACATATAAAAGTAAGCAGATACTCACACACACATACATTTATGCATACAAATGCTAGTGGTAGTGTGCTTCTTATGCGATAAAATTTTTGTTTCACATTAGGGTAGTTCTAAAAAATAATATTTTTTCAAAACTTTTTATAGAAATATGTTAAGCACGATTTTTTGATTATTTCTTATATCAAGAATTTCTAAAAACTCATGTTTTTAGCACTGTTTGCTCGCCTCTGGCCCCAGCTGTACCCAAATTTACAAAAAAAAATGTTGCAAAATACATTTTTATCTATTTTTTAAATATTTATTATCTAACTATTTTCTTTTTTTAACATTTTTTTAGTTGATTTAATATAATTTATTTTCCAATTATTTAAATTATTTTATGTTTTTAATTTTTTTATTTTATTTATTTTTTGTTATTTTATTTATTTGTTTTTACTTTTATTTTAATTGTATTTTTTTATTTCAATAATTTTTTTTCAATTTAAATTTAATTTAATACATTTATTTTAAATAAATAATTTTTTTTTAATTCTTAAGTTTACAAAACGATATAAAATTAACTTGACTAATTGTTTTCAAATTGATTTGAAATAATTTATTTTCAATTATTTTTCCATTTTAATTTTATTTTATTTTCCAATTATTTACATTATTTTATATATTTATTCTTTTTTAACTTTTAATTCGATTGAACTTTTTTGTTTTAATTATTTTTTTATTTAAATTTAAATTTAATTTCTTACATTTATTTTAAAAATATTTTTTTTTAATTCTTAACAAATTCTTGACTAATTATTTTCAAATTGATTTGAAATACTTTATTTTCAATTGACTTATTTTATTTTTTCAAATTGATTTGAAATAATATATATTCCATTTTTTTTATTTTAATTTAATTTAATTTAATTTTATTTTATTTTATTTTATTTTATTTTATTTTATTTTATTTTATTTTATTTTATTTTATTTTATTTTATTTTATTTTATTTTATTTTATTTTATTTTTATTTTATTTTATTTTATTTTATTTTATTTTATTTTATTTTATTTTATTTTATTTTATTTTATTTAATTTAATTTAATTTAATTTAATTTAATTTAATTTATTTTGCAATTTTTAGTTTAAAAAATATTTTATAAAATCAACTAATCTTTAACACCGTTTCAAAAAAACAACAAATCCCAAAATATATTTTTTCCAAATATTCACCAAATCACATTCATTATCGCAAGTCATTGGCTTCTGACAACATCTAAGAATAGATGCCATACACACTCATCATTAGATACATTCCATAGCTCTCCTTCCACCAGTAACTAAGTTATATGCATAAATTCACCACAAAAATACATAAATTCCTTATTAGTACTCATATCACAGTTAATCAATAAAATTAAATACATATTTAATATAAATAGTTGTTTTTGCTATTTTTCAAGTCTCCGCACATAACGAGAGATTACATATGCACAGTTATTATAAAGAAAATATTTTTTCTCGATTTTGCGTGCACTGAAGCTTAAAGCGTGTGTAACTGTATGCTTGTATAGATTTAAATTTGCAAACGATAAGCTTATAATGAGAGAACCCAGCAGGAAATATATTGAAAATGCATTTGATGAATTGAAAAATATAATATAACCACCAATAAACTTCCCTCCCCAAATTACAGTTGTAAAATTTTATATTTATTAGCGATTTCATAAAATAATAGAAAAAAAATATTTCGATTATTTTGATTTTATACGATTTTTCTATTTTTTCTGAAATAGATGAAATGAAAGCTGCGCTTCACATTAGTATTGTAAATTTTCCTTCTTTAAATTTTGATTTCCTTAAATTAAATTTTTCCTACAGAGCCGCTTTGCCGCATCTTGCAGCGCCTTATCTACATAATATACATCGAATACTGCTTATGAGCTGCTGAGCTGCTCCTTCTTAATACATGTGCATATAAATCTGATTTTTACTGGCTCTCGCTGCTACATTTATAAGCATGTGGATTAAATCAACGCTGTAAGCAGATTGACAAAGTTTTGTTTGTATATCATTTTGGATAAATAAATGCAAATCCTGTTGGTTGGCTGAAAATATGAATTTTTATCCGTGCATACATAGATTGGCAATATCCTATGTTGTATGGGTTACCAATATACATACGTACATATCCTCACCCAAAATGCAAAATAATGTAACATCACTTATTATAAGTTTGCAGGCGAAAGAAAAATGATATAATAGAAAATATGTACTCATATTGGAACAAAATTTGAGTTTTGGTTATAAAATGGTTATATATTGGTATATCAATGGTATATATTCAAGTTTTTTGATGATAAGTTGTTTTGCATTTTAGGTGTCAATATATACTATTTATTACCATAATAATGCATGTAAGTTTAGAGATATGAGGAACAGTATCAAAAACTTACACTTTCGACTTAAACTCCATTCCGATTGCACATATTTTTACTGTAAAGAAACTATTACCTCTTTAAACTTCGAAACACACGATCACTTTTGAAAATAGGGGAGTTTGTAGGACAGTTCTCAAACAGATCTTCATAACTCAATGCCTACTCTTGAAGATATAATTTGTATGAGAATCCGCAAACTGATCAACAGGCTTTTCATAATGGTGCCATGACTACTAGAAGCCGGCTTCCCACAGCAGTTTTTGTTTAGTTTTTTAGCAAAAAGTATTCCTAAAACACTTATTAATTTATAAGGTACTCAAACTCAAGCTACACTTTCCAAGAAACAAAATACGCAAAATTTTATGGAGCCATCTACAACTTTTAATAGCCCGTTTAAATAATATATACAACATAAACCTCACCACGAGTTCCTACAACTATTCATTACTACTCTAACTGCTTTTTGAGCGCGCACAGTTCACGTAAAAAGCGATCGCGTTGCTCGCGTCGTGTCTGCAATTGCGCTCTCGGCACCATTTCCTCACACTCTGCGGCAATCTTCGACAAATTCGCACCAGCCTCCATCTTCGGTGTGGGTCCGTACGTCTCACTTACGGCGTAAACTTCAGCGCCAAAACGTTGAAAATAATCGGCCACGCCATCGGCATTCAAGTGGGCCGTTTCAAGCGGACCCAAAAGCGCATAACGCAAACCTAAACCCTCAGTTACAACGCGATCCACATCGGCCACACTAACCACACCATCGACCACTAGGCGCCAAACTTCATTGAGTATGGCATATTGTATGCGATTCGTGGCGAAACCCTCGATTTGACGTGTTAGTGTCACAGGTTTTTGGCCAATTTCCAGCATGAGTTCACGTGTGCGTGTCACTACGTCGGCTTTTGTCCAAGGTGCGGGTACAATTTCGACAAGCGGTATGTAGTAGGGTGGATTAAGCGGATGCGCGACAAGCACCTGGTATTAAAAAAGAAAAATTAAACAAATTTTATCTAAAACAAATTTCAAGTACTATTTCACTCACATTCTCACGATGCTGTTTCATTTGTTCACTAAAAAGCGACGGCATATATGTGCTCGTCGAACTAGCCATAATCGTCTCGGAAGACACTATGTCAGCCAGCTCTGTATATAGCGTACGCTTCCATTCAAGTCGCTCCGGTATGCATTCCTGCAGATAGATGGCATTGCTTACCAGCTCACCGATATCAGTGGTTACGCTGATGCAACTAAACTGTTCAGCTGGGCTGAGTGTGCCGCGTAGCGCTCCTTTTGTCTGGAGCGCGCGCAACTCCTCTTCAATTTCCTTTAACGCATTGCTAGTTTGCTCGGGCAATATGTCGTACAACATCACTTTGTACCCAACAGAGGCGAATAGCATGGACCAGGCGCGTCCGATGAGGCCGCTGAAGAAGGAATAATTCACACATTAATATAACGTATATTTGTATATGTATGTATATATTTATAGAGCTTTTAAATTTAAAAATATTATAAATTTGTCACATAATTTTTTTCTTAATTTTTTCCTTTTTTGATTTACTTCAACTTTTTTGAAAAAAAAAACAAATATTTCTGGAACTCACCTGCCTATAATACCGATTTTCTCATTCTTCATTTTATGCACAAATCTACAAAGGAAAATTATTTAACTTTATGCAAAACTTTGATAGTGCAATGAAGACCTTAAGTGCGATCCAGTTCCCAATAAGCTTGCCGCAATACTAGGAATAAATTTTTTCGAAATCATTGCTTGACGATGTTTTCTTGTACATACATATATACAATACGTTTTTTTTTCAATTACTTTATCGCTAAACTAAAAGACTATCATTTGCAGAATTCTATAACAAATGGAGCTTAATATTATATTATGTTAATGAGTTTATGCTCCTGACTACAATATCTTACAACGTGTTCACACATTTCTTTGTTCATGTTCATTTATATTTTCAAAAGATCTATAACTCTTAAAAAACTCAGCATATTTTAAGAAAAATCAGCATTTTTCGGCAAGATTCTAATATTCGGTATTTGAAAATAGAGACACACATGTTGCGATCTTTCAAGATTTTTGAACATCTGTTGTAATATTAGGTAATCGAAAAAGTCTTTTCGTATTTCTAACCGTCTACTGTTACCATTCGCTTCAGAAATGGTTCCGTTTCATTTCGTTTCAGCAAAGAATCGCAGATGTTAATTCGGTCCATTAAATTTTCCACAGACAATTCATGCGGTACCCAAACATCGAGCTTCTTTTTGTAGCCAACCTTTTTTTAAATGATTCAAAACCGTTTGATGATGAATGTTAAGTTTCTTAGCGATGTCATGGCTGCTTATGTGACGGTCGTGGTGAGTCTCTTCCATAATTTCATCAACTTTTTCAACGATAGGTCGACCAGAGCGAGGTGCATCTTCCACATCGAAACAGCATCGTCTCCGTAAACTTCACAAATTTCATTGGTCGCTTACGTGGCATTCTTCCCTTTTTTATACAAAAATTTCAAAATAGCGCGAATTTTTTCCTTATTTTCACTAATTTTTGAACAGCTGTAACTTTTTTCAACTTTTCTGAATTTAATTTTCGTTTTGCTTAAATGAATCTTAAAATCTCACCTTTCCAACAGTATATGGTATGACACAATGTAATTGGTAGCACTGGATATATAAGACTGCAACGACATCTATTGACAAAATACGAAACAACTTTTTCGACTACCAATACAATCGATCTTTTGCTTCAAAGAGCCGCAGTTTCGCCTTTTTTCCAACGTCCGGGAATGAAGTGATTCGGAGAATACGGCAAACACGTCTGGAGTCGATGATAAGCTCTCGTGAACATAGAGTTCGCTTAGCCAAATTTTTATGAATGATTAGTCCAACGCATTCCTTTGATGTTATGATCAACTCATTCTCGTGTCATACAAAATAGTTTAGCGTTTTTTTGTTTTTACTTTCAATATGGATTAATTATCTCCGAGGCTTATGGGCCAAGTTTTGGATTTGGCAAACCACTTACGAACAGTATCTCCACCTGACGCAGAGCAGAGATAAATCTCATCTAACATTACTTTTATATTGTTTTCCATAACCACCTTCATAAAAGCGACGGATATAACCGCCATTTCCCGCTTCCTTTCTCTAGTTCAGCGAATTATTAGCGGACCGGAAGCAGCCTTCGCATTACTCCTTTAACAATTTCTAGAACGTCGAGGCGTTGGTGATGCTCAGAATGCAGCATTCGAACATGTATACATCTCTCTTCAGAACATTAAGTTAGATTAGATTCAATAGTCGACCCTAAGACAGATATCACTCGAACAGCTTAGAATAGCGCTCCGTGGTGGTAAATGGTATTGTAAACAAACTCCCATATGCTGGATCCTGTGATAGCTAAAAAATAACTCGTGTACACTGGATCATAAGATCTTTAGAGATCGAAAAATAACTCAAGAACCCAAATTTGTTAAGATGGCTAATATCAGTTTCAGATATGTCTTCGGGTTAGCCAAAGGAAAGATTTCGAAGATTTTTCAGCATCTTTCAAAGGCAAAGGCTGAACAAAGGTGGCGAAAAAAGCCTGGAAGTTTCCACCTCACCGTCATGAATGCCTATCGGTCAGTGACCAGTAAAAATTCTAAGATTGCGGCAAGATGAACTTTGCTGAGGGCAAGTTATTCAGTCAATATTTTACGTTCTACTCTAGGACTGAAAGACCATGTAGTCGCAGAGGAACTTTTCGGCGACCAGCGCCTTCTAAATGTACGTGAGGTCCATTGGTTCAGTGCTTGAATGCAGGACGCCAATATCGGTCCCATTACGATATGAGCTACGCAAGAGCGCCCCCTCTGACTAGCCCATCGGTTTTGCACTCTAATAAATCTGAAGTTGAAGTATTTGATGCTATTTTTAGTGAGCTTTGTACACTCCATTCATACAAACAACACTCTTGATACATTCACTAATGCTAAGTCAGCAAAACTGCTGTCGGTAGCTTAGTCACAGTTGTCAAAAACCGCAAATACAGAACTTTGTGTGAATCGGGCATTATGCAAAGTCTTTCCTTCACTAGCCGCTTTCTTCTTTTTATATTGATAAATTATATATATTTTGAAAAAAATCTGCGCTCCAGAAGTCTACCGCTTTATGTAATTATTTTTATCAACTATTTCTTTGCAATCTGTTCTCTGCTCTCACCGACTAACTTCCGCTCGCTCGCTCACAAACACACACAAGTGAGGATCTCTTGGGCTTAAAATATTTATATATTGCATGCATAAATTATTCTTAGTCTGACACTTGTTTATGTTTTTCATGAGAAATACATATTTAGGCACATATATGCATAAATACATATAAATATATACATACAGCCACAAATATGTACATGCGGCACGTAAGTTATTATTAAATTTGTATAACGACAATTTAATCAGCTTTCTTCTAATTTTAATAATTTTATTGCTCCATTTGTGATTTATGGTTATTTTCATATGCTTTTACGCACATATATTTAAATAATTCTATACATGAATATATGATTCAATTCAATTACCGCCGCCTTCTGCATGCAAATCACGTTCACTCACTCGGTTCATACATTTCTTACAGTTCGTTGAGGTCAATTTTAGTTGTTGTTTGTGTGTAAGTGCACAGATATGAAGAAATGAAAGAAATAACAAATAATACGTTTTATTGATAATGAACATTTAAATATTAATTGTTATTTTAATTGTTTGAAACGACTTTGAAGATATGAATTGATTTGATTTATGAGCTCAATTGCCCGATTTTTATAAAACAAATTAATTGTTCGAAGAAATACTTAATAACTGAAATGTAATTGTAAGCAATATTGATATTGAGATATTCTAACTGTTATTTAAAGGCATAAATATAATTATTTTACTGAATTTTTGATTGCGGTTTTATGATTCAATAGTTTTATGCTCGTAGTCATAAGCGAAAAATAATTTTAAGCGGCTAGCCAGATATATAGGGTAGTCGAAAAAGTTTTTTCGTATTTTGTCGACAGATGTCGTTGCAGTCGTATATCTCCAGCGCTAACAATCACATTGTGTAATATCATATAGTGGTGGAAGGGTGAGATTTTAAGCTTTATTTAACGAAAAAAAAATATTTAAATTCGGGGAAGTTGAAAAAAAGTTACTGCTGTTTTAAAATGAGTGAAAATAATGAAGAAATTTGCTATTTATATTTTGAAATCTTTGTTTAAAGAAGGGAAGAATGCCAGGCAAGCCACCAATGAAATATGTGAAGTTTACGGAAACGATGCTATATCAGTTCGTGTAGCACAACAATGGTTCGCTCGCTTCCGTTCTCGAAATTTCGATGTGAAAGATGCAATTCGCTCTGATCGACCTATCGTTGAAAAAATCGATGAAATTATGGAAAAGATTGACCGGGACCGTCACATAAGCAGCCAAGACATCGCTAAGGAACTTAACATTCATCTTCAAACGGGTTTGAACCATTTAAAAATGGCTGGCTACAAAACGAAGCTCGGTATTTGAGTAACGCATGAATTGGCTGTAAAAAATTTAATGGACCGAATTAGCATCTGCGATTCTCTACTGAAATGAAATCGTACCATTTCTGCAGCAAATGGTAACAGAAGACGAAAAGTGAGTGAAATGCGGCAACAATGTGCAAAAAAGATCATGGTCCAAGCGTGGTGAAGCTCAACAAATGGTTGCAAAGCCAGGATTGACGCCTGAAAAGATTATGCTGAGTGTTTCGTGGGATTGGAAAAGAATCGTCTACTATGAGCCTGTTCGAATGATTGATTCTACATTTTACTCTCAACAACTAATGAGACTGAAGCAAGCAATCGGAAAAAACATCCAGAACTGATCAACAGAAAAGACTTCGTCTTCCAACAGGACAACGCTAGACCACACACAACTTTGATGACCCAGCAAAAACTGGGAAACTGACCTTGCACCACCAACTGACCTTGCACCACCCGACTACTATTTGTTCCTTTCAATTCAGAACTACCTTAATGTAGTAAAGTTGGCTTCTAGAGAAGCCCATAAAAATTACTTGGCGTAGTTTTTCGTCGAGAAACCAGAAAAGTTTTACACTGATTGAATAATGTCTCTACGGAAAAATGTCAAAACGTGGTTGACCAAAAAGGTACATGTTTGGTTCATTAAAGATAATTATAAATATAAAAAAAATAAGTTGAAATTTAGTTAGAAATACGAAAAAACTTTTTCGGCTACCCAATACTAAGCTTTCAAGCGAGTCATTGAAAGAATTTGCAGTGATTTCCAACTCACCTTAATTTTTTCACAAATTTTTTCAAGTCAACTTTTTCTTGGCGCTCGCATATTATTAGTCATGACTCTAAAAATGCTCAAACTTTCCATTTTCTTAACGAAAATTCAAAGCCCTTCAACTCTCCTCAAAAATCTAAAGCAAATTGTCTCATTTGTCATTTGACAACTTATCCTGCGCGCAAATAGCAAATCCTTTCATTGCTGCTCATTTCATCATAAATAATGCAGTCAACGTCTGTGGCCGTTGGCAGATACGCCAGCTGACGACGCGCATTAATGAAATTAATTTTGCTTATTGTTGCACATTTCCAACGCAACGACGCGGCGCTCCCCTTAGTCCAACGCATTTTATGCGTCGTACTTCACGCTATAGTTGTTGTTGCTTTTGTTGCCATGAGCGCTATTCATTTATACAGCAACTCATTTATTTGTTTGTTTTTGTTGTTGTTTGTGCTTTTTTTCGTTGTAAATTTTTGTTAGCCGTAACCGGAAGCGGTCAAATGAACTACGCAGTGTCGCATTTCCCTTGAAAGGCAGCGTTGCTTTTAATACTTTCCTTTATTATTGTTGTTGGTGTTTTTTCTTAGTTTGGCATGCTATTGCTTTGTTTTTGTTTTTGTCTGCTTCTGCTTATGAGTCACTGCCGCCGCGTTTTGACAAATGAATTCAAGCCGTTGCTGTGGTATTTTTTCACTTCCTTCATTGGTCTCTTTTGAAATTCGTCGCTTTGTTGGGCGCTGCCTGGCTGCAGCAATGGAAAATGAAACTTTCCATTATGCCAAAAGAAAGCAATATTTGAAA
This sequence comes from Bactrocera tryoni, assembly GCF_016617805.1. Classification (NCBI taxonomy): domain Eukaryota; kingdom Metazoa; phylum Arthropoda; class Insecta; order Diptera; family Tephritidae; genus Bactrocera; species Bactrocera tryoni. Next base: position 81,580,774 of record NC_052501.1, read on the forward strand.
ACCTGCGTAAAAAAGGAATTGCTCGCCGGCTCAGGTTTCTTATCCCTTATTACTCTGGCTGCGAGTCTGACTCCGTCTTTGACTCTGACTCCAACTCCCGCTCCGTCTCCGACTGCTGTTTCCTGTTTTCTTGTTTTTGTCCTGTCATTTCCGGGCGCCTTTTACAATTTTTGTTTTAATTTTTTTATCGCTTTTTGCATATTTTCTTCATTTGCTTTCCTTTTGACATGTTATGGCAGGGCGCCGCTTCAAATGCAACGTTACGACGCTAATGAATTAGTTATTCTTCGCTCGCTTATGGCCAGTTGCTGGAGGAAAAGCGGAAATTAATGGTTAGGTTTTTGCCCTCTGATTTGATTTTTACTAAGAAAAAGGGTAAGATAAAGTAGAAATTGTAGACTGCGGTTTCGTTTGTCGTTGTGCTTACATTAATTCGGATTTTATTAATTGTTAACTACTGAACCAAGGGTGAGAAAATGAGAGAAAGATGTGAAAGAAATTAAAGTTATTTTTTTGGAAATTCTGAGAATAAATTATCAGTTGAAACAATGACTGATAAGCTTTAAGTTGGTTTTTCACTTGTTGAAGATTCCAAGCGGCATATAGTTCCAAAAATTAAAAAAAAATATATAAAAAAATTAAAATTTTAAACAAATTTTGTAAAAAAAATAATTTTGAAACAAAATATATTATTATTGTTGACGATCCCTAACAGCAGTTCTTAAAGTTAAAAATAAAATATTTTTTCGAAAAAAAAATTTTGAAAAAAAATTTTGAAATAAAAAATGTTATTAAATTAATATTTAATTTTTTCTTAGTTTTTAATATTCAATTTTTTCAAATATTTTTACTTCACCCAAGTTTCTGAAATTTATAAAGATCTAAAACAATGGCTGATAACCTCAAAGTTGGTTTTTCAAATGTTGAAGAGTCCAGCCAAGCCTCACTATGCCTCAAAATTAAAAAAAAAATTATAAATAATAAAAATTAAAATTGGAAAAATTCTGCATAACAAATAATTTTGGAAAAATATCTTATTAATGTTGAAGGTTCCAATCAGCATAGTTCTTAAAGCTTAATTTTTTTCACACAAAATAATTTTGAAAAAATATATTATTAATGTTGACGATTCCCAACAGCAGTTCTTAAAGTTAAAAAAATATATTGTTCCGAAAAAACGTTTTGAAAAAAAATGAATATTAATTTATTTTCATTAATTTTTTTTCTTAATACAAGTTTCTGAAATTTATACGGAGTTGAAACAATGGCTGATAAACTTAAAGTTTGTATGTACATACATATGTATGTATGTACATACATATATGCAATGTTGAAAATTCCGTTCGGTATAGTTCTCAATATTAAAAAAAAATTAATTAAAAATTTTAAAGTTGAAAAAAAAGTTGTTTCGGGTTGAAGATCCCAAACAGGATAGTTCTAAAGTAAAAAAATAATTTTTGGAAAAAAAAAAATTTTTAAAAAAATTTTAATTTCAATTAATTTTTTTTAGTTTTTTTCTTCACACTATTTTCTGAAATATAACTACTTTAATGACTTTTCTAAAAAATCACATTAATTTTACTAACGATTCGCAAGTTCTATACTCTTCATCACATACCTAACATAAAGTCAACAAGCATACCTTTAGGCGCAAATCCTTGCAAATGATCGAAAATAGCTTGAATTAGATTTAAAAAATTTTATAAAAAAAACATATTTTTAATGTTGAAGATTCCAAACAGCGGCTCTTAAAGTAAGAAAAAAAAAATTTTCAAAAAAAAATTTTAATTTCAATCAATTTTTTAAATTGTTTTTCTTCACACAATTTTCTGAAATATAACAACCTTAACGCTTCTACAAAAAATCACATTTATTTCACTTACGATTTGCAAATTCTATACTCTTCATCGCATACCTACAACAAAGTCAAAAAGCATAACTTTAGGCGCAAAATCTTGCAAACGCACAAAAATAGCTTGAAATAGATTAAACTGGGCAGCTAAGCAAGGACCGCATAGAAAAAATTGCTCAATCAATCAATATGAGCGGCAACGAAGTAAAAAGCGAAGACTGATCCCCTACACTATTGAAAAAAAACAAAAACCGAAAAATTCAAAACCTAAATGAAATTGACTTGCGGAAAAAATTAGCAAAACAAACACGTTGTGTCAGTAAAATGTAGGGCAAAAAAATAGCAAAGGTAAGAGATGGAGTTACGACACCAAAAAACGTACACACGCAACCGAATATGCAGAAGACACGTGTCACACACACATACGCATGCATATGCCGCAATATTACATAGGCACACACGGGCAATATGAACAACAAAAGTGTAACAAGTAGAATCGGACAGTGCCATAAGCCTGAAATTTTGAAACTAGCGCCAACCATCAACATTGCACACCGTTTTTTTGCTTGCTTTCGAAGAAGAAGCTAAAATTTCACAGCACATCAACAGGCGCTATGGCGTATGGTTAGCTAGCCGGTCAATCAGCCAGCTAAGCTTTGTTACCAATACCATTAAGTTGAGCACGTTTGAGTCAAGTCACAGCTAAAGACATACATTTTTGCGCAAACCTTCATGAAATCCAACGTATGCAGGCTCTACGCCGAAACGCACCGCACGAAGGTATACCTTTTCACAGTGTGCCTACTTTTTGTGTGCGTCGTTGTTTTAAAACCGTCCAAATGCGCAACGCAGTGCCGTGAGTTTGCTGCTATCGCTGTTAGTTGTTGAAATGTGTAACATATTTATAGGCGCTTAACATGTCGAAAACACAAATCGGCAGTTTTTTACATGTTTTCCTTGCGTGGTGTGAGTTTGCTGTGTTTTATGTATTGAGGGTTTCCAAGTTTCTGTTATTTTCGGGTTTTTATGGCTTGTTTAACTTGCAACCGTATGTGTTGCATATCAATTGAAAGTGCCTTATCCTTTTTAGCTGCTTTGGCATTACTTTGGTATTGAATGTTAGGCCTTTACTGCCATATCACGCGCCTTCAAATTCCCAGCTCAAGCAGTTTACATATTAAGTGGCACGGCATTTTATTGCCGCTGCTGCGGTGAACCCAATTTTCAACCTATGCCACCAATCGACTGGCATGTGCTTGACAGTGAACTGTTGCGCTTTTCCGAGTATCGACGAGTGCTTGTTCAATTTAATACTTGGCATACCCTTTTACAAATCTAATTTTTCTCCTTTCGACGCTGTCTCACTCTCCTCATCTAACTCACAGCCAGCATATATTTTACTTTCACTTCTAACTGCACCGCACATTCTTAATATATATTTTATAGGCTTTTTAATATGTGTCTTAACAACCCTCTTCTTTTTCGCGAACCTTTCAACTCTTACCCACAATAACTTCACCCCAAGGACCCATTAATGCCTGCGCTAAAAAGTGCTTATCCTCATTGTTATTAGTTATGAGTTTTCAACACTTCAATCGCCTGCTCATACGCCCCATCAATTTAGCATAATTTAGGTTCCCCTTACGCCACACATCCTTTACTTTTTATCTTTATACAGCACTCTTTTACCCTTCCCACTACCCCCCTTCTGCATTATACGAGTATCTCTACAATTATTATATTTATCACTCATATGCGTCTCTTTACGGGCTCTGAACGTCACAAAAGCCACGCCGGCGTGTAATTACCCCCAATCCCCTCAATTTCCTCAGCATGTACATAAATTTGATATATTGCCGGCCAAAACTAAAACTAATTTACATATTTTCCGGGAAATTGCTGCAAAAAAATTTGCATGTCTCACATGCCGATTTGCATAAGACAAGCGGTTGACCAGCTGTTATCAGTTAAATGACAGTTTCGGTGAGCGATATTTTAAACAGTTATTTTTAATGCTGATTGGATTTGGTTTGGAGTTTAAATTTGCAATGCAAATTGTTGGCAAAACGTTTGTGCAAAAATCAAAAATTCATTAAAAGTGCTGGTAAGCGTTTAATGAATTTTTAACGGTGCCGTGGAACGAATAGCGTATGAATATACTATATACGAACTAGTGATTTCGGAAAAAACAGCAATTTGAGACAAAAGTGATGACATTGAAAATGATCGCAATCAAGTTGTGTAATTTTTTCTAATACATCGACTTTTCGAGACTTTTTTTTTGTTTTTTTTTTCGTAGTAGTAACGTCAAAGATATTTTCGCTGGTGATATAAAGGGTGGTCCATTTCGCGAACCTCGAAAACCTTTTTTAAAGGAAAAAATACTTAAACCTCAAATTTAATGGGGAAGGTTTATTATCATTCGAAAGAGCATTCTTTGACATTTATTTTTTGAAGATGATCTTGTTCAAAAGTTGGCTGCGTCTACGTTTCAGGTGGCCCATCCATTAAGTCCAATTTCCGATGACTCGTTCGAGCATTTCAACTTGTAACTGGCGAATGACACTTGTGATGTTTTTCTCCAATGCCTAAACGAAAACATCTGTCAAAAAAGGCTATTGAAAAAAGAATCTCTTGTGAAACAAGGTCTTCAAGGCCTTATTGTTGTAGCGACAGAAAATATTTCTGAAGTAATATGGAGGAATGCTGGCGAGCTGAAAGTTCTTGACCGGAAAAAAATCCGGATCTATTCCGGTTACGTAGAACCCAACTGTTGTGAGAACGGGCTTTATCAAGACTCTTAATTCCTAATAGTCTACAGGTGCTCTATCTATGGTAGTCTCAAGAGCAAGAGCTCATCTCTAAATCGACGAAAGTTTACCAGAAATTGTTAGTATCTTTATTGCTTTTAGAGTTACATGTCCGCAAATCTGCCTACAACTTTATAGAAACTTAACAATTGGCAAAATTTAAAGTGGCTGGTTATGGAAAACTGTAATCTCGTAGTCCAATCTACAATCCTCAAGAAGGTTAAGCGTGACTTTCCTATAAATTTGGTCTTTTTTCAAGGTCAACATCAGACAAAAGGTTGTAATAGTATCTGAGAAACATAACAGATCGACCAAACAAGGACTGTCAATGTGGAGAAAGTAGGAAATTTGTCTTTTCATAAGACGGACCAAAATTGCAGAATTCAATCTCTCCACTCTTAGGTAGAACTATTGCACTCTCGAGCTCTGTCGAATATCTCACAGTTATCCTAAACGAAAGTAAAAAAATGTGCTGGAGAGAACTTATTGAGAGCTGGGCGTCTAAAGCCTTTGAATCTGGAACATCCACTATTGGCTCTACAGTATCATTCGCCCCTTGCTAATAGACGACGCATTGCTGTTGGGGATGGTATTATGGAAAAAGCGGCACATTAATCCCCTGGAACAAGTGCAACCGGCCTGCTTGCTGGAGATTACGAGCTCAACGAAAACTATATCAACAAAGACTCTGAAGGTTATCCTCGATATCCGGTCAATACATATTCAAGTGAACTATGATACAATGTAATGCTGGCCGGCCATGGAGACAATATGATGTCACCACGGGCATGATATCACACTCGACCTTGTTAATGAGCTCTGGCTAAATTGGCAATGTGACCTAGAAAACGAGATCGGTGAGGAATCAAACACAACGTTTTCATTTCCTTATAGAGAACCCATAACCAGAAGGTTACTTCAAACCAAACGACTACATTTCAGTCTTTCGGGTTAAAATTGTTGGCATAACAAGTCGGCTTCTGCTATAACCATTAAGTTCAAAAACCTTCCAGTGGACAGCCAACAGATTACTGTGGGGTAGGGTTGATGGTGGACAGACCAAAACGCTTCTACTTCTAGGCAAAGGGGAACTAAATAATATTGTAAGGATCAATCCACGGCACCAACCCTTAGGATCTTAGCTCCATAAATTTAGAAAAGTGTATTCGGCGGAATGCAGAGCATGCGCGGAGGACGATGAGACGCTGAAACATCATTTACAGCCTTCAGCCGAATGAGGCGGGACATATTCCACGGCTCCCAATGCTCCAACGTAAGATGCATTGTCAGCCGGGATGGAAAAAGATTAGGTACTTTACCAAATCTACCGAGTTGGTGGATAACGCTTAATTTTGTTACCATCAGGAAGCTCAATGAGCTGTCACATGCCTGCCTTTTCAACTAACCAACCAAGATATATATATTTTTTCTGAAGTTTACAGCCCTCTAATTAAATTTCTAGTAGGTATCAGGCCTCTTATATTCTCCATTAGGATTTATAATATCTTTGCTATTAAATGTTGAAACAAACATTCTTTCTTCTACTTCCAAATACATTGTTTTAGTAATCCACGTGCTGCGATGTTATCGCAACTTATTCCGAAATTTTTATTTTTTGACATTTTTAATTTACCCAAAAGAAAGCGAAAAACTTTTCTAATAAATCACACATCAAAAGCCAAAAACGAGCTTGCAGAAAAAGTGACAGATAAAACACACAGAAATCCAAATAAAACGCCAAATCAAAAGGCAAAAAGACATACAAACCTTACTGAGCCGATGCGAGCAATTCCACTAATTGACTCACTTCAAACGAGCAGCGGCAGAATTGCGTGCAAAACTTTTTCCGCCAACACAACGACAACCGGGTACTTGTTAAGAGCTGCTAAGCTCAAGGAAAACAAAACGAAAAGTTGTGGTCAAGAGTGGATTACAACCTCTAGAGGAGCCAGGGAGAGAGTCAAAGCGAAACCGAGCTGGTCACCGCCGAAAAGTGCGCGAGCCAACAAAGCAGAAATGTTAGTTGTCTAATATTTGCTTTTTTTGCTACTTTTTTCCCGATTGGTTGTGGCTATCGCCATCACCTGGTCACGCCAAACTTTCCTTATCGCCTGTCAAAGATATCAGCGAAAGCGCGTCCATTTCATTTGTACGTTTGTTCGCATGCGTTATGCGGATTTGCGGACCAAAAAGCCACTTTTCATGGTATTTTTTTGCAGGCATTTGTAGTTGTTGCTGCCGCCGCTGCATTTTTTGTGTTTTGTTGCTCACTGAGTACATAAAACGCGAGCACTGGCGGCAAACCGTCGAATGCCAAATTCACAGTGTTCGAAAAAAGCCGGCTTTATCGCCGAATCCGATGACTTTCAATCGTTTTTATTTTCAACTAACCGACTGCCTGACAGCTCGCTTTATATCTCGAAAAATCATCATTATGTCTACGCCGCCCACACAAGTATAAAGTGGCTTAGCCTAAACTGATTTTTGGCTTGCGGCCCAATTGAAATAGTTTTGGATCAACATTGATTGCTCGCAGGCAACAGTGTGTGTAGACAGCGAGGTAGCGATATCAGTGCGCATCTTCTTCAAACTTTTTTGCACTCACTATTCATTTTCTGCTTTTCCGCGCTCAAGTGCTCCATGTCGTAACCAATGAAGCCGTGTCTATGCGCTGGTCATCTACTGGCTGTTTGGCCAAACTTTCAACTATCTAATGACATTTCATTCGATTCTTCGTTTCCATTGAGTTGCGCGTGCGAGCTACTGCAGTCGATAGCCTACCGTTATGCAACGGCATATTGCTGCAAAAACTCAACTCAATTTGGTTGCAGTTTCCGCTCAACTTCGTCCAGTTTCTTCATTTCCCATGCGTTGATCTCTTTACTTTGCATTTTTACCGCATCGCAAACTCCACCCGCATCGCAACTCCACTCTGTCGCTTTCAATATTCTTCTTCTTTCTTATTCACTAACCTCGCTTGCCAGTCTGCATTCCTGCTCTCCCGCATATACGGTGATTTAACGCACTTCGACGTTGGCAATCAAATGCCGGTGTAAAATACCCGAAAATTCAACTGCGTATGGCCGACATTTTGAGTTTGACTTCCGAAGTTTATGTCGTCCGTCTAAAGTTTGGCTGGTATTTGTGGTGATTGTGCGGCAACAGCTTGCGGCTCGTTGTACTGTATGGAATTGGGTGGAATATACAATTAATTTGACTTTACTCGAAATCTAGTTCGATCAGAGAGAGACGGGGAAAGAGATTTGTTTAAAAGAAATGACCTTAAACATAATATGATAAGTTCTTTATTTAACTGAAGCGACAATAGGATAACTTCTTCGAGTCGTAAATCTTATTTTGAATGGACTAATGATATAGTCCGATCAAAGACCAAACTCTACGAATCAGTCATCATCCCCGTCCTGCTATATGTTGCAGAGCTCATGACTTCTAATGAGTTGGCGCTACGAGAGCTTCGAAAGAAAGGTTCTGCGGAAGATTGACGGTCCTGTGCGCATTGGCAACGTCGAATACCGCAGTCGATGTAACGATGAGCTCTTCGAGATATACGACGGCATTGACATAGTTCAGCGAATTCAGAGACAGTGGCTACGCTGGCTATGTCAGGTCGTCCGAATGGATGAAAACGTTCCGGCTCTGAGCGTGTTCGACGCAGTACCCATTAGGTGGAAAGACCAGGTATTTAAAATAAGGAACACCCTACATCGAACAATCCGTTCCCACGATAGTCGGGTCCTCGTAAGCGGAATGGTCCGGTATTTTTATACGGCCAACTTAAGTTTCAAAGATGCTAAAATGGAAGACTTGGCGGTAAGCTTACGCGAAAAAGTACTATTTAAAACAGAGACACTCTTTATCAAACTATCCGTTCCCATGACAGGTCGGGTCCACGGGTCCGGTTTTTTATCCGGCTATGGATTGTTAACTTGGCAGCATTCCTCCAAATTATTTCAGACATGAATTTTGTCGCTACAACAACTACATTAATGCAAATCTAGTACGCAAGCTAATAACCAACTAGTGCTAACCCTAACAATTAATACAATGTGAACTCTTGAGCTCGTGCCTTATTTGAATGATGGTCCTACCCTCGAGCACCCTATTGAGGTTTAAATATTTCCTTTTGTCATAAGTTTTGTACAAATTGTCAAGCGGTCTTCAGGTAACCCAGATTAGTTACTAACTTTTCTACACAGATCTTATTTCTCCTTAATCTAAAGCGAATTACTCAAGCAAAATATTCATGCATTTAAACTTTTATGCGATGGACAGTCATGCCCGTAGATTTCTGGCAGCAGTTTGCCTCACTTTGTATTTGTTTCGCAGTGACCAGCCAAACCACAACTCCTTCAAACTTTCGACGACGTATTTTTTTTTACTTTACTATGAAAAATTTCAATTGACTTTATTTGCCATGCCGAAAAAGAATTAAATCTACGAGAAAGACCAGCAGACACAGAGCTCAAGATTTTCAATGCTCTTATACGCTTCAATTCTAACCAAAAAACTTTCAAGTAAAAAAAGTTCGCTTTTGACATGCGCCAAGCAAATTCAAGTGAGCACTTCGCATCCAAAGTGCGGGAGTTGCCGGCCGCCCTCATATTCCAACTATGTGGGAAAATATTGTCAGTTTTGTATGTGTATGGTGGTAGGGAGAAAAAAAATTACCCTGATGCAGAAAATTTGCAAGAAAAATTGGCAAAACTTCGGTCAGGCATTTTTCATAGCGCTGTCCACTTGCTTGCGCCGCACCAACCTAACCTCAAACAGTCACTACTGGCGTGTTGCAACATGCCGTTGCTCTTTACTATTTGCTCCCGCATTCACTGCATGTCTATCGAAATAACTTACTAAGCTCTGTTTGGGGAATATTGGCAACATTGCAGCAATTTTTTGTGCGTCCGTGCGTGTGTACGTGCTGACTGTGCCAACGCTTTATTTGACTGGTCAACCGTACAGCTATGGGAATGTTTGCTGGTAGACATTGACTACTGACCGTCGGCTTCGCAGCTTCCTGCTTCTAATGCGGCAGCTCCGGCTGATCTCATGCACCTTATGCACACGCCACCCTGTTCTCTTACGCTATTCCACGGCCTTTCACTCGCCACTTCCATCTTCCTATCGCCTCTTCCGCCTAATGTCTCAATACTTTACTTCTATGGTGCTCACTTATCTCGATTGTGGTGCTTTCGTAGTTTCGATTGCGGGTGTTGGTGGTATTTTGCTGGTGGCGGTCAACGCATTGGCAACAGCCGTTACTTGTTAGCCGCAACGTCTTTGGTTTCGTTCGGGAAAACTTCTTAATGTATGCCAGATCCACATGTAGGTGTTTGTGGATGAGTTCATGCGGCCATAGATAGGCATTGCGCCATATGCAATTGAAAATCAAAGTATAAAATCGTATAAATTATTGCTTCATAACATTGCGGAAGACGCAGAAGTAGCGAGAGGTTTGTATGTACGAGTATTGCACGCAAAGGTAAAATATTGTGTTCAATTAAGTGGAAAGATTTCTGTTGCGGTTAAAGAATTGTAAAGGGAATTTAAAGATTTGTGGAAAGCCTGGAAAATCTTGAAAGTCGTTTAGGTGCGTCTGCAATTGTCAACTACTTTTGCATAAGCCCTTCTTATGGATAGGACTCATCGTCAACACGGATGATGAACCTCCATCCAGCTCGACGCTGCGGTCAGCAACTCGCCTGGATGAGGTGGGAATGCCATCCTTTTGGTTCCTGGTGAGCCCGAAAGCAAATTCATATGGCTTTCCTACACTTCTAGGGAGAACCAGCGTTATGCTATGAATGAACGCGAAAGTTTTTTTCCTAACATCTCTTTCATGATGAGATCTTGCAGATCGGAAAGCTCCTCTAACCTCGGCGTATCCGCCATTACCGCGCCCTTCGGTTTGGTTTCGCTACTCCATTTGGCAACGGACTCAGCTCACCATCGAAAGATGCTGGGTACCCACACCCCGTATATATTTTCCTAATATCTCTTTCATGATGGGATCTTGTAGATCGGTAAGCTCGTCTAACCCCGGCGTCTCCGCCAGATACCTTTTCGGTTTGGTCCCGCTACTCCGTTTGGCAACGGACGCGGATTTACCAACTTTCTGAGACCCATTGGCAGAGGAAGCACTACTGCCTCAAAGAGAAAGTGAGAGCTTCTCAGCTTCCCCAGGACTTCTTCTCTCTTAGAGGTGATTTAAGAACCAATGTTGCTACCACCATACCAGCTCTGCATGGCTCATCTTGGTCTCCGGTACAACCAGCTACTAGTAGAAAAAGCAATCCTCCTAACCTCTTCCCTTTTTTCTTTTGCGGATATGATACATGCGCCTTGTGACAAACCCTATTCCTATCAGCCAAGCCTGCCGGGCTAAGACTTCGTGGATACAGCGTGGTTTTTCCGACGGCTTCCCGCTACATAAGGCATCGTCGTCGTCCCCGCCATTCTTCTTACAGAACGCGCGGTTGTTATATTCCTGAAAATCCAAAGGCTGGTTTCGAACCGAGACATTGTTCCAAGGAACCCTCTGTATTGCTGTCTGGCCGAACTCAGTCAGTTTCGAAAATTTCAAAATATATTTCAATCGAGAACGCAGCTCGTTTACGGTTTATCTTGAGATCTGTCAGGTTTGGGAGCCTCACGTTATAAAATTTAGAAGAAAAGACCCTTAAATATAACAATAAAAACATTATAGTTATAAAATATAGACTATTCTAGAAATTAAATTAGATTCTAGTCGGTTTTTAAGAGCTTACTCTTTACGAGAAGTCTATTTTCCGTAATGCATCTGGTTCCATCCAATCGATGTGAGCTGAATCCGTAAGAAATTCAAGAGCTCACTTTCACTCATCAAGTCCAGTTCTATATCTGCGTTGAAATTTTGTTCCCTTCAGTAACTGTCATAAAATACGCTGAGTGTCCATATAACGGTAAACGAATTTATTTAAAGTTTATATACAAAACTCCGTAAGTAAACGCAACGCCGTTTGAGAAATGGCTGCTAAGTAAGTACTTATGACAGCTTGTAAAATATGAAAATATGCTTTGACAAAGCGCCCAACAGCTGTGCACCGTGCACAAGCAATTCGCAACAAAGTTCCCCGCAAGTGAAGCAGGCGAAGCGCGCACAGCGTTGCATAGGAAAGGTTATAGCTAGTCAAGTGCGGCAGCAACTGGGCCGTGTGGAACGCTAAATGCATATCAAGCGGCCGTCAGCGCTGCAACGCGGCGCAGTGTAAGTCAGCCACTGTCGCATTGTCGACATTGATTGCCATCATTTAAGGTGCCGCAATACTGCAACTTTGCATTGTTGTTGTATATTTGTTACTTTTTCTACTTGACTGCGCACCTGGCACACAGTTGTGGAACTACTTCTGGTGGTCTAATTTTTTTCTATTTTGTTTCAACATTTTTCCAACTCAACTCTTTCTGCATTTCGCTTTTTTTTTGCTTTTCGAGTGATTCACATCAACATTGTTTTGCTTTCACATCACCACGGGCGCCGCCTACACTTCAGCGCTGGTTGCCGCTGTTATTGTTTGTTGTTGTCTATTTACATTCTCATTTCTTTTTTTTTTTGGGTTTGAAATGTCTTGCATTATTTCAAAACCAATTAAATTTAAAAGCAATCTGTTTCTCACCGCCGTCCAGCGTTGCCGCCGCCATGCCACATGCGCATTGCACTCAAAAGCTGAAAGCTGCCGCGAAGCAACACAACACAAGGCTCGTGCGCTTTCAAAGCGCCGCCAGTTTTTGTCGAGTTCGCTGCAACTCTACACGGTTGCTTTGTTGCCGCTGTCGCTGTTGCTGCCGCTGATGTTAGTGTCAGGCAATGCGCGGCGGCGGTGGCGGCGTGCTGGCGTGTTTGGCTGTCAGCCACTCGCGTGCATTGCCTGCAGCCAATTTTGCCATTTACGTGCTTTTTCACTTAGCAAAGCTACTTTGCAACTACTCTACACTTTAAGTGTTGTTGCCGTTGTTATTGTGTTGCGTTGTTGTTGCGGAAAAAACTCACTCGTAATAAGATTGTTGCACGTTGGCAGCTGTTGTCATTTGTGGCACTTGAATGTTCACCAAAAAGCAATTGCATTCCGCGCGTTTTTATTATACTGCTCCTCTTCCTCCAATCCCTCCGCTGTTGCTGCCCCTCCTCCTTTTTTAAACTACAACTGCACGCTCTACATAGCTTAAAGCTTCTATTTAGTTGAATATTTTTCCTCTTTTTAAACACATTTCTTTTGCTTCACTGGCGTCTTCTGCACTCACTTAATATCCTTTTCTTATTTGTCTTTCATTCGCGCTTTTGTTCAGAATTTATGAAATTTTATAGTTTTTTCCGCTGACAAATGCTGGCTAGTTGACTGCCCTTTCGCTATTCTATGCGGCGCTGCAACAAAACAATGCACTACCAGCTTGCCACATTATTGCGTACACTATGTTGCACGTTAGTTGCTGCACATTATGAATGGCATGCATTGTGCCAAACAGTGAAATGAATTCTTTGTGCCTTTTTGCGCTGCCTTCCAGTTGTCTTTGTTTCGGCAGCTTGCTGTTGTGTTCACTACTTTGTATTTGTTTTTTTATTTTAACAAATACTGTATTAAAATTGCATTGGAATCATGGATTATGTTCTATGGAGTCTTTATGTGGTGGAGGGCTGTAGAAAGGACCGCTCATCAGCATGTGTGGTGCACTAGGGTCCACTCCAACCATGACACTTAATGCCATACTGCACATATTACCCGTGGGCATCGCCGGAAGATGTATGCCTGCGAAAGTTGCCATCAGACGCAGAGAGTATATATTCCAAATCTAACACGGATCTGAACATTCGGAAATCCTCGCTCACTTTGACTTCATACCAGATCACCCAGGGAAGGCGAAGGATGGGTCAATGCTTTGGGGGCATGTTAGGGGAGAAGTCTACTGTCAGAAGCTCTCTATCAGCTTCAGTTTCTGACATCATAACTTGCAGTGTCTTCCAGGACGAGGTTGCAGCCGTTGAGGTAGCAATAGATTTACTGCTCCGGAGTGTAGCCTTCTTCAGAGAAGTGAGCATCCACTCAGATAGCAGAGCGGCGATACTAGCCTTGAACTCATGAACAGTGCGTTCAGAGCTGGTCAAAGAATGCCTAACCTCGCTCTCAATAGCATCGAGTAGCTTTATGGTAAGACTTGTATGGGTGCCAGGCCACAGCGAAATCGCAGGAAACTGTAAAGCTGAATTAGCAAAAAAAAAGTACCCTAGAATGGGAGTGGATCGTTGCTCCCGTATCCTCTTGTGCTCTACTACTGAATTACGGGTATCGCGGAAGCGTAGTCAGCGCCGGGCCATCATTGTTACATGCGCTGCCGCAAAAGCCTTTTGGCCTAAAATCGATCGCAAGAGATGTAGTGATCTCTTTGCCCTCTGTAAGGCTAGCCTCTCCGTAGTTTTGAGCCTTTTAATGGGTCATTGTCCTGTTGGCAGACAAAAACAAAATCCTCGCTGTATTGCTGGGAATCCTACCAGACGCCATCTGCAGAAGCTCTATCAAAGAAGATGAAGAGGAAACAATTCAACACTTTCTCCTGACTGTCCCGCATTTAGGAGGTCAAGACTTAAGCACTTGGGAGTGCATACCTTCAGACATCTCACCGAGCTGGTGGGAATGGAAATTAAACGCCTGTAGAAATTTGTATTGGCTAGTAAGCGTTTTGTAAATTTATATTTTGAACACCCGAGTACTTCTTTTCTATGGCCTCACAAAGTACTACTTATAGTAGTCCACCGGCGATCTATGACCAGCCATCTAACCTATCCTATGGAAGTCCATCTAACTAACCTAAGGAAGTCCAAAATCTAAACTAAAGCTTCTGTTATTCAATATTAAGCTCAGGCTTGAGAAAAAAAAATACTGAATCTGAAAAACATTTTTAAAGCCATGAATGAGATGAAAGAACATTTCTATTTCGAGCAAACTTAACAAATATTAATTTTTCTTACTTTTAAATACCAATAAATTCCCACACACATCTCAGAAATAGATATGAATCAAACAAATCTCAGTATTATTGCGGAAGCAGCATTGCCACATGTTCACAAATGATTCTTAAACATCTCCACAGAAATGTTTTTAATAAACCGCTTAGGAGGCGACGTGTACGCGCAAAAGCGCTTAGCGTTTTAGAGTGTAAAAGTGCGAGGAAAAGAGGAACACAGGGCAAGAGGACCGCAGCAAGCAGCTTAGAGGCAGCGAAGTGGAATATGGGAGCGCACGAAGAATTAAAAACACTGCTGCCATACGCGCGGTATCTAAAATAATAAACGCTCTGCTTGGAAGACATTCAAGAAAAGCAACCGCTTGGAAGCGCGAAGGCGGATGGTTGTAAAATCTGCTGTAGCGACACGACAGAAAAACCATGCGCATTTAATGTAATTTAAACGGCAACTGTTGCAACACACGAAATGAATGAATGAATGAATAATTTGCATAAAAAGCGAAACTGAAAAAAATTCATAAAAAAAATATTAAAAGTGCCAATTTGAAATGGGGAAAAAAATGAAAATTTTGATGAAAAAGCAACGGCAAAATACATATTAAAAACGTTTTATAAAAGCAAATTCAATTTTTTATTTTTATTTATTTTTTTTTTTTTGTAAAAGCGCAAATGAAAAGAAAAATCATGACAAATATTGTATGACAAAGAGAAAAGCAATAACAACAAGACAATCTCTGGCAGCGCTTAACGTTAGCGACTCCATAGAAAACAAATGAACGCCACTAGCTGTGTCTGCCACACGCCGACTCAAAAACCGCAGCCACCAGCGTCGGTGTGACGCTTTTAGCTTGTATGCAAATCTGTGGCAACACCCGCTGCCGCACGACTGTTTATTAAAAAATGAAAAATGCGCGCTGCCACTGTGTAAAAAATCGCACGCGCAGACAAGCAGGAAGCCTGCAAGGATGTAAGATGTGTGCTAGTAGCTGCTATTTAATTCGAGAAGTGGCAAAATTATGCAAAAAAACATAGAGATTTGCTACATAGACACAACCAGCTGTGCACGAGTGGCCTGTGCTGTGGCAGAAGATTTATTTTCACGCATATTTCTCGCTTGAGAAAAAAGTCGCGCAGCAGCGCACAGTAGAGGACAATCAAAAATGTAATAACCAGGAGACTGTAAGCAATTTTCTCTGGGAGTGCGTATGTGTGTGTGTGTGTGTGTGAAAAATGAATTTTAAATTCGAAGTTCGAAATAAAAATATTGCTGTTTATTTTCCACACCTTTTTGCTGATTTTATTTCAGTTCTTTTTGTTTTAGTTTTTACATAAATTTCTTTAAGCCATTTTTCGCTTTATGAAAATGCGCTAACACCGAAATTAACGGTATGCAAAAGGAAGCATTCAAACTTATGCAATTATTTATTCAAAAGCTTTGAGCGTATATGCGTGCATAAAGCTTTTACAATGTGGAACACCAGGCGGAGAGTTGTGTATGAAATATATTGGCGTAGATGTAGCGAAAAATATAACTTTGTTTCTAGACACAAAGTTTCGTCGTCCAACCACCGACCAGACAATTAAACCTGTGGGCAATCACATCCAGCTGCATGTTAACAAATATTTAAATGCAGATTTATGGCTTGTAGTTTTTCAGTTAGTGCTGAAAAAATGCAAATGTATACACAATGGCCTTGTAGGAAATATTTGCAGTCATGAGGTGCTCTATTTTCATTAAGAGAGAGAGAGAGAGAGAGGGAGAGAGAGAAAAAGACCGATATACAGGTTTTTTGAAAGGTTTGTCGCATGGTGAAAATCTGGTCGAAAGGTCTAAAGCCACACTGATAAGGTCTAATGTTGCCTATGGGCTTCAGTCTTTCACACAGTACGCTCGATAGAACCTTATATGCGATGTTAAGGAAGCTTATCCCATGGTAGCTGGTGGAGTATCCCTTTTTGTGAATCGTCGAGCTTGCTTTCGTCCAACTATGTATATTCTAGAAAGAATCTAATGCATGCTCCTTATCAGTTCGCCGCCGCCGTATTTCAACAGCTCGGCCGCAATCCATCGGCTCTGCCGGTTTTTTGTTCTTCAGACGGGTAATTGCTATTCGAACTTCTGCTTGGTCGGATAATGGAACGTCTGCTACACCGTCATCGATTGGGGAATCGGGTTGACCATCACCTGGTGTTACGCTTTCACTGACATTCAGCAGGTTAGAGAAGTATTCCCTCCATAATTTCAATCTGTGCAAAATGCAGTTAAGTAGATCACATCAGCGGGTTTTACAAGAATCGCATCTTTTCGTAGAACTTCCGAGCTTTACCCCTATCGGCCAGCTTGTCAAGTTTTCCGTACTTAAGTATTTCGGCCTTTCCTTTTTTGTCTGCAAATGCGTTTCGCTCCCCTCTTCAACTCTCGGAACATATTCCATCCCGCACATGTTTCGTTTTTTCTCTCTACTAGGACACAGCACTCCTCATCGTACCAGCTGTTCTTTTGCATTTTCCGAAACACAATGGTTTTGTTTGCAGCTGTAGGTAAGGAGCTTGAAATGACGTCCCAAAGTTCCCTTATACCGAGTGCTCTCAGAGAGCAGGAGTGCAAGTCGTGTATAAAATCGTACGGCTATCTGTTGTGATTGAAGCTTCTCGACGTCGAACGTTCCTTGTGTTGGTTGACGTGCATTTTTTGCTGCACAGAGGCGGATGCGTATCTTGGGTGCAACTAGATAATGGTCCGAGTCGATTTTAAGACCTCGGAGGGTACGCATATCTACAACACTGGAAGCATGTCTTTCGCCTATCATAACATGATCGATCTGGTTGATGATTTTCAATCTGGATACAGCCAGGAAGCCTGAGTAATTTTCCTATGCTGTATTCTAGTACCAAAGATAACTACATTTCCGCGTCCGGCGAAGTCGGTCAGTCTCAACCCATTTGGGATGTTTCATCATGGAGGTTGATTTTACTGACCGTTGTGCCAAAGACACCTTCTTTGCACAGCCTGGCGTTAAGGTCGCCAAGCACGATTTTAATATTGAGGCGGGGCCAGCATCTATAGGTGCGCTCCAAGCGCTCATAAAACGCACGTCTTTGGTTACATCGTCGTTCTCTTCCGTCGAGACGTGGGCGCAAATCACCGATATGTTGAAGAACTTTGCCTTAATGCGGACTGTGGCTAGACGTTCATCCGCCGAGGTGAATGTCCGGCCTCGGCGACGGAGTCTTTCTCCCACCACGAGTCCCTCACCGAATTTCTTCTACAACTGCGCTGATGACAACCTTTACTCTTACGATGAAATCAACAAGCTGGGCAGCGGCACCTTCTCAATTTAGGGACCGAATATTCCAGGCTCATGCCCTTAAATGGATACTTGGCCTAAGACCGGAAGTCGTAAGCTGCTTGATTAATATGTAAAATAATCGTTTCCGGTCGCTCCCTTGAATCTAACAACTTCTTATTTTACTCAAGTTCAAATATGCTCCATCAATTCCAACTGGCCAACAAACAATGAGAGAATACGCACAAACTAGCAAATCCATATCAACAGTCTCGCGCGACTATTGGATTCCTCTCACAGCCACTCGTACACGTAGTATAACCGATGTAAGCGAGCGGCGAATTGAAATGGAAATCTACGCTTAATACCCGCTGAGTCTTTATAAGCATTTATGCTCGTATATGCCGGCGTCCACCCACACTTAACTTATCATAATGCCTAGAGCAATCTTATTGTCTGCCGGTGGATTTATGTATTTGCCTGTCTGAGAAGTGCCGGGACAGCGCTCGCATTGGCTGACTGTATGTGTGTATGTGTCAAAGTAATTGTGCATGACGATTTTCTGCGCTGCGCAATGTTGAAATAGGATTAAAATGCGGGCATTATCAGCTTATGCATATAAATATGAATATATACTCGTATTTTTAGTATTGTGAGGTGTGAAATTATTCATAATCCCAATATGTTGACACTCTTTATTCTCTTGCTGTGGATTGAAGAGGGAAATTTAAATGTCTGTGGTTTTCAGCGGGGGAAAGAGAAGAAGAAAATTTTATGATTGTGCCAAGATTTAATGTGAAGGATTGTGAGAGCGATAAAAAAAAAAATAAATAAGTGTAAAATCAGAGTATAAACGGATTCGAAAAATTGCAAACGGCATGTGAGGGTAAATCTGATATGGGTACCGGGAGCGAGTATATTTTTGTTCAACCTCTATTTTATATAAATAACGAGAAATCATCTCTCTTACTGGAGCTGTCTACAGAACAACTTCAGACAATGAAAATGGTTTGACGACCGAAATATCGATGTGAAAGATGCACCTCACTCTGGTCGACATAGCGTTGAAGAAGTCAATGAAATTATGGAAAAGATTGACCGGGACCGTCACATAAGCAGTCATGACATCGCCAAGGTACTTAAAATTCATCATCAAACGGTTTTGGACCATTTCAAAAAGGCTGGCTACAAAAAGAAGCTCGATGTTTGGTTACCACATGAATTGTCTGTGAAAAATTTAACGGACCTAATCAACATCTGCGATTCTTTGCTGAAACGAAGTGAAATTGAACCCATTTCTGTAGCAAATGGTAACAGGAGACGAAAATTAGATCAAATACGACAATAATGTGCGAAAAAGATCATGGTCCAAGCGTGGTGAAACTCAACAAATGGTCGCAAAGCCAGGATTGACGCCAGGAGAAGTTATGCCGAGTGTTTTTCGGGATTGGAACGGAATCAGCCACTATGAGCTGCTCCAGCCTGGTCGAACGATTGATTCTACATTTTACTGATCAGATTGACCAAGCAATCGAAAAAGACGGCCAGAACTGATCAACAGAAAGGACTTCGTCTTCCATCAGGATTACGTTAGATCACACACATTATTGAGGACTCGGCAAAAAAGGGGGAGGGCATGGCTGGGAAGTTTTGACACATCCACCATATAGGCTTGACCTTGCACGATCGGACTACCATTTGTTTCGGTCAAGGCAGAACTCACTTAATGGAGTAAAGTTGGCTTCAAGAGAAACCTGTAAAAATTACTTGTCGTAGATTTTCACCGAGGAACCAGAAAAGTTTTACACTGACGGAATAATGTCTCTAGTGGAAATATATGGTTCAATAAAGTTCATTATAAAAAAAAAAATAAGTTGAAGTTTGATCAAAAATACGAAAAGACTTTTTCGACTAACCAATATAAGAGTTTATTTGCATAGATAAACACATTAACATAACTATTTAAGAAACCATAGCAGAGAGAAATAGTATATCAGCACATGGATTTAAGGTTAGAAATCAAGCACGTAAGATTCACTTTCTCACAAAGTTTACGGCAGTCGAAACCATGTAATGCCGCGCGATATTAGCTTTATGGCTATTAGTTTTCAGTTTATACCACAGTGATACACCTGAATTCAAGAGTAACATTAGGCAAACCATTTGTGCAACAACCTGCTTTTGTTACAACTACAACAGCGAGACACATATTGACTTGAGTGAAATTTGGCAACAATGTAGCGCGCAAGTTGTGTTAATAAAGTTAATAAAACAACCAAGCATACCGTTATTGAACACTTTCGCTCAAAAATACTAAGCATTGCTTCTGTTAACGCGACGCCAATTGAAATACAGTTTGAAAACTTCAAAAACACCATCAGCGTTGGCACAGTTAGGTACTTTACAACACAGCGAAAACTGGCAACAATGCTACAACGCCCACACCGCAAGCACTTTTCGACTGCTGCTGGCGAAATGGCTAGTCTAATGCACCGCTAACTGATGCGTACGCTAATGAGCCACTTACAAGCGAATGCCTAACGAAAGTGCGCTTGAGAAATACAACGTCACGTGCATATTTACAGCGGCGCATTGAGTGGCGTAATTTTCACGGTTACACCAAATGCAAAGTTTCGGGCACACAACCGCCAAGCGCCATTATCTACAATGATGAGCATGGTGTTCTACAAATTTCCGGCTTACAACCGCTGATAATGATACTCTTCGTTGAACGCTACAACGCGACGCTAAATTTCACCGCTGACCTAAATCGCGACTATGACTCTCTACAGTGCATACCGGAAGTGTTGGTTGGCTTATATGACATTTGTGCCGACTACAGTTGCTATCGAGCCTTCAATAAGCTGCAAAGCCAGCCACTATAGCTGGACATTGCCTACTTAGCTATGCGTTTTCAAAAGCCATTGGCGAAGTTTCGTTACTTTTTAGCACCATTTCAAGCGTCCACCTGGTATTTGTTTGTCGTCACCATTGCCAACATCACTTTTCTATGGACAATCAGCGGTAGATTTGTATGTGGCAATTGCAGAGTTAGAGTATAGATTAAGGTTCCAGATGGTTGGGAGTCCTATGCTTCTTTGCAAACACTCCCTCAAGTTTCCATTTTTGCCACACTTTAAACAAACACTTTCATTTCTATGGATACTAACGGACACCCTAATATATAAGCATATCATGTGACGCTTTTCTTATGTTCAATGAAGTATAAACTTTGATAACAAACATGAGATCTCATTTTTCAAAACATCATTTCATGCAAATATACGGTTAGGACTTACTAAAATATAAACCACTTATAGAATAGTACATGTACCAAGCCATGTTAGCAACAAAATCTCAAAGTTATATACACAACCAAAGCTAAACTGACTAAACTCCATCAACTGCAGCTCGTTTGATGCGAAGTATATTTAGTCGCTGCCTGCAGATTTCGCCGCTTAATCGATGCGTCCTTGGAGTATATGTTTTCTTGCGCCAGCACAGCACTCACCCTTTTGCGTCGTCCCCTCAAACCCATTACTGAGATTTCAGATAATTTGCCTAACGATGTGTTTGCAAGTCGTCGACGGAAAATCTTACCAACAACTGTTGTCAGCGCGTTGATTGGTTGCCAGCTGCCCGAAATCATATATTCAAACGACACGCGCACCTTACTTGCGCTCACCACACTTAGACGCTTAGACGGCGCTGAAGTTTGCCTGGCATTTATGCCATTTGCGTGTTGATTACAATTTGATTGCTACAATATTGAACGGTGTGAATGTGTTGGTGCTTACGTGTTGCACACACACACACTCACACGCTGAGTTGTCTGCGGCAGTGCTCACTTTATCTTGCTAGTGATCTTCATCAATGTGGCAGCTGTTGCTGCTTAATGTTTGTCACACGCACAAACGTGAATGCACACACACACACAGACAGACGCAAACTGCGAACTTTGTAGTATTAGCTTGTTGACACGCCTGGATGTATGCTAAAATCAGGTAAATCATAAACTATTTGCTCTCCCGCTGACACTTGCCCGCTGCTGCGGCTGATGAATTTGTCGCCAGCGATTTGCTCATTAGAAAGTTATCAGCTTATTATTGCTATTGAGTGACTAGATAATTTGGCATTTAAAGTAGACGGTGTGTCATAGTTGGGGCATAAGGAGTTTTATGCATAGAACGTTGTATATATACATACGATTCGATTTAGAACTGTTTAGATATATTATATATAGAGATAAATTTTTAGAAAATTCTTAAAGTAACGTAATATTGGTAGTCGAAAAAGTCTTTTCGTATTTTGTCAATAGTTGTCGTTTCAGTCGCATATCTCCCGTGCTACCCATCACATTGTGTCATACCATATGTTGCTGGAAAGGTGAGATTTTAAGCTTCATTTTACCAAAATTAAAAATTAAATTCGGAGAAGCTGAAAAAAAGCTACAGCTGTTGAAAGATGAGTGAAATTAATGAAAAAATTCGCTATATTTTGAAATTTTTGTATAAAAAAAGGAAGTATACTACGCCAGCCACCAATGAAATTTCTGAAGTTTACGGAGACTATGCTGTATCAGTTCGTGTGGCACAACAATGGTTCGCTCGCGTCTGTTCTGGAAATTTCGATGTGAAAGATGCACCTCGCTCTGATCGACATATCGTTGAAAAAGTCAACGAAATTATGGAAAAGATTGACCAGGATCGTCACATAAGCAGCCATGACATGGAAAGAAACTTATTATAACATTCATATTAAAACGATTTTGAACCATTTACAAGAGCTTGATGTTTGGGTACCACATGAATTGTGTGTAAAAATTTTAATGGACCGAAATAACATCTGCGATTCTTAGCTGTAACGAAATGAAATCGAACCATTTCTGAAGCGAATGGTAACAGGAGACGAAAAGTGGATCAAATACGACAATAACGTGCGAAAAAGATCATGGTCCAAGCGTGGTGAAGCTCAACAAATGGTCGCATAGTCAGGTTTGACGCCTCGAAAGGTTATGCTGAATGTTTGGTGGAATTGGAAAGGATTCATACCCTATGAGCTGCTCCTGCCTGGTCAAACGATTAATTCTACATTTAACTATCAACAACTGATGAGATTGAAGCAAGCAATCGAAAAAAACTGCCAGAACTGATCAACAGAAAGGGCTTCGTCTTCCATCAGGACAACGCTAGACCACACACATCTTTGAAGACTCGGCAAAAACTGGGAGAGCTTGGCTGGGAAGTTTTGATGCATACACCATTTCGCGCTAAAGCTTGCACCATCAGACTACCATTTGTTTCAGCCAATGCAGAACTACCTTAATGGAGTAAAATTGGCTTCAAGAGAAGCCTGTGAAAATTACTTGTAGATTTTCGCCGAGAAACCAGAAAAGTTTTACACCGATGGAATAATGTCTCTAGCTGAAAAATGGAAAAAATTAGTCGACCAAAAGATACATTATTGTAACAAATAATAAAGATAATGTTAAATATAAAAAAATAAGTTGAAATTTGATTAAAAATACGAAAAGACTTTTTCGACTGCAGAATATATTTTTTTCTACAATATTGCCTTCTCTTTTATATTGAGAAATAATTTACTTTTTTATACTTGAAGAATGGTGGATTTGGTTTCAATTGTTTTGAACTTAAAACCAAGATTACGACCTTTTTTTTATTGAAATTCAAAAAATGCAAATTATTTTCAAAAATGTAGAAATACATATATGAGTAGACATAACTGAGAATTCTTCAAAAAAATATGAAATATTACACGATAAATAATAAAAAAAAAACTATTTCGAAATTGAATTTCTAGCTTATAAATAATTGAAAATCAATCGGAAAAAATTGATTTGCTTATTTTTATGAATTTTATACTAAAAGTAGCTAAATTTTTAATATTGTAAAGTTTTTATCTATCTCCAAGTCTCTTTAATAATTTTAAATAATTATCCATTCTTTAGCATTACTCTTCTCAATGTTTATGTATTATTTCTATACACCTTCGCATGTGAGACAAAAACCTAAAAACAAATTAAGCAAAAATAATTTTTTTTTATAATTTTTTTTTCTTTCTTTCCAAATCACTGTGGTATTCGTATTGTCACAAAAAATCATTAATTATTTTGAGTGCCAAACCGTGCTTTTATCCTTTTTACTTTACTCTTCCTTTAATAAATCATACCATGCTCACATCTTAACTCGCTGACAAATCACTCACTTAAAGTTAATCAAAAGCTTTCAAAATGATTGCCCTGCCAATGCCATCTTCTTTTATTTGTCGTAGTAGCTGTGAGGAAACTCTTTATATAATTATCTCATTTCTTTTTTGTCAACGCCCAGAATAACAATAAACACTGCCATAATTGGGCACCACAAACAATTCAATTTCCCACCTAAGAGCCAAAAAGGCGAAAAAGAGTAAAATCAACCAGCCGACCGCATGCTGCCTGCGCAACTGATTACCAAAGTAATAAACGTCAAATTGCCAGAATAAATATTGACAGTGGCGATAAAAACAAAAGGCGCAAAACAATAAAATACAAAATAGAAGAAAAGACGTTGAAGCGCTCCTATAATAAAAAGAGACATTTGTAGTGATAAGCAGACAAAGCGAGGACAGATACGCATTGCAAGCACGCCTACAGCATCGGTCAACAATATACGTATGTATGAGAGTAATGTTTGAGAAGGCTTGAAAGAGCGCAGAATTTGCGATTGATGTGGCCGGTCATACATATAATATTTTTTTTTGTTGCTTGCTGGCGTGAAGAGGAAGGGTTTACAGCTGGATGCCAAGCGCTTTCATGGACTGGCGGAAACACAAATAAACAGTGCGATAAACTCAGCAAACGCTGCTGAGCCGTAGGCAATAATAGCAAGAAGATAAAAATGCGAAAAGCAAAGCAAAATAATGATAATATCACAGGCAAAACCGGCACACTCAGACGCACTAATGAAATAAAAAGAAATGCTTGGAAAGTAAACAAAACACACAACGTGACAATATTGATGGGCAAATGTTGAAATAAAGTATAAATAAAGATGTATAGTATGAACACTCTCTGTTAATGCAACAAAAGTGCGGGGCACTCACGCCACCTATAGGCCTGACTGAGCTGTATTTTCGTATTTTCTACCGTTAAAGCTGCGGGCTGCACAACGAACTTTTGATCTAGAACCACATTTACCGCTTTCGTTGTTTGCTTTTGCTGACCACACTCGCCTCTTTGTTATTGCTTTAATAATAATAGACCTAAGGCAACAAGAAAATACTATATCTCAATATTAAAATAAACTAATCGTGCATGCACTCGTACAGATGAGCGGAGTACTGATGCGATTCAGATACTCTTGGCTTTAAAAATCAATAATATTCAATATCCTTAGGTCTTTTATAAAAAAAGAATTTATGGCGAGCAGACAGAACTATGTATCTTCTTTTTCATATATGAAAAAAGTTGAAAAAAGAAAATCAAATACCGACCCCTTTTATCGTTGACTTTGCTTTTGTTACACACTTTTGAAGTCAACATACACTCAAGATCAAATTTGACCCGGACTGAAAAAACTTCATAAAAAAAATTACAAAAAAAATCCAATAATGACCACTTTTATCGTGGACTTTACCTTTGCTACTCAATACACACATTTCAAGTCAACATAGACTCATAATCAAATTTGACCCGCACTAAAAAAAATTCATGAGAAAATTGCAAAAAAAAATCATATACCGAACGCTTTTATAACTGACTTTGTCTTTGCTGCTCAGTACAGACTTTTGAAGTCAACATTCAATCAAGATCAAATTTGACCCGGACTAGAAAAACTTTACAAAAAAATGGCAAAAAAATTCAATAATGAACACTTTTATCGTTGATTTTGTCTTTCCTATTCAATGCACACATTTGTAGTCAACATAAACTCAAGATCAAATTTGACCCGGATTGAAAAAACTTAACAGAGAGTCAAATCTGGCGAATAGAGTGGCTGACTGAATACTCTCTTTTCGTGTTTGACTAAAGACTCATTCACAATCATACTAGAGTGTGACGGATCATTCAGGAATTTTGGTGCTAGTCTAACATTAACTTGCTGCATACCCAAACATTAACTAAAATGTGTTGAGTTGATACATAAGAGACGTTGAGATCCTCTGCTACCTCTCCGATGCTTTCATGACGATTTTCAAGCGCTGTTTCTTTAACTTTTTCGAAGTTATCGTCATGAACGACCGTGTGAGACAAGTTTTCGATGACATCACGAGCTTCACTGAATGCTTTGTTCCACTGAAATACACACATTTCAAGCAGGCTTATTGCTCAATATATTTTTTCCATGATAAAAAACAAGCAGATGCCGAACGCACTATATTTGACAAATGGAGATCAGACTTCACACGAAACCAAAAACAGAAGATTGTACCAAGTACGAGAAAAACTTTATCGATTCGGCATTTACGGCCTTTCAACTCCTGGACTATTTTGACTTTGTAACTGGTTTTTGAGTGGAATTAGCTCTATAGGATTTGATAAAACCCTGTGCTAGTGTCTGCGGTATTCTGGTACTTGAGTATGATGAGGTGACACTCATCAGAAATGGCTGACGGGCGAATGTCGCAACCGATCCCGTGCCGTTAAAATCCTGGGAGGCCTCAGAGTACGTTCCCTCCCGTCGTCGTTAAGTTGGCGTGGTAGGTGTAAGTTGAGATGACCCCTTCTTTACGCCGGTCGACTCTGAACGTACTGCCTCATAAGGACGTCAACCTTGGACCATAAAAGGCAATAACCTTTCCGGGTAGTAGTAACTGCTCTGAGTTGGGATCCCTTTTACATGGACAAGAGTACAAAAACAACAACAAAAACACAAATGTTGACGAAAGGTGACGAAGTGAGGTGAAGGAATGTCGAAACCGACACCTAGATCTCTCCCTAGTGGGACTGCTGCTCCTAGGGCAACAAAACCGGCGCTGGCGAACTGCAGCAACAAGACCAAGACCCCAGTAAGTGTCTCTCCATCAGGCAATAGAATGGGGAAAGCCGGTGAAAACCCGCCGACAGATGAAGTGATGAAGGGTGGAGTCTTCATACGTGGCACAATCGCCTGCACTAGCAGAGGAACTTCCCACAGAGGATCCCAAAAAAGCAATCTAAGCTAAATTTAAACTATGTTAGCGTAAACTATATATATTTAGAAGGTATTAGAGAGGTAAAGCTCTTAGTCAATGAAGTCAGGTTAAATAGAGAGCATTTTTGCAAATTTCATGGTCAGATATGCTCTCTACTCTCCATCTAACCTAGTCAAGTCAACTTAAGTAACCTTCAGTAGGAATATTATGATGCATGGCTGGGCAATGCAGTCATCCCTTATTTTTGCTGTAACGATACCATGCACTCGACATAGCTTGCCTCATTTGCATTTAAATAGTAAAATATTAACTAAAAATATACAAAATAGTTTCGAAAGCTGTCACCCACACAAAATTTCTCAGCCATAAGTACGAAAGTACTTTTTAACTACTTATAATTACAGCCGATTTGAAAAGTAGTCAAAAGCAGCTAATAACAACAACAATTTGGGTGATTTTATTTTAAAATGCATGAAGTGTAAAAGACAAAAACAAAAACAAAAGCAACTTTATTAATTGCTAGCTGGTTGGGCTTTAAATTAGACAAACGGCAGCAAGCAAGACTGCAATGGAGTTGAACACACACACACACACACACGCATAACAAACAACACATAGCTGCATGCAAATGTGCAAATATGCGAGCATATGCTGGCAACAATAGTACTTACTGTTATATACCAACATAAGTATGTATGTGTATATGCTTTTTAATGCAACTGTGTGTGTGCCTTATAATAATTGTTCATCTAGTCGATACCGAAAAGTTTCGAATCTCCTAGGCAGGCGTCTCGGGCGTCTCGTCGCACAACACACTGGCAACTGAGCGCTCGAGCAGCTGCTATCTACCTGCTACCTGCCTGTCTAGCTTCCTGGCCCCCCTGCTGTTTGCCCGCCCGCCTGCGCGCTTTCTAAAGTGCTGCTGCCGAGGCAAGCACTCGTAATTTCAAAAGTATAAAATATTGAGGTGTTGCCGGCAACTTTTCAATGCCAATAAAACGCCAGTAGGCGGCATGTGTACCAAACACCTGCTACATGCGGTCGCCCCTAAAAGACTACCCACAAACACGTGTATACACACACGCATATACATGCATCAGCAGCTGTCGACCGCAAGCATATGAAATCGGCTCTCACACACACACAAGCATACGACTCTAAAATAAAGTTGCCATTGGCTTTTGTGTCTGCCGACGAATTGACTAAGCATTAGAAAAGGGACGGACGGACGGGCGAACGCATGCACGACCGGGCATTGTCGTGACAGTGTGGTGCTGGTGTGGAAAAAGAGGAAAATAAAATGTTAATTAAAGTTTATGGTTGAGAGCGCCGAGCAAGACAGCGTACAAAGCTTATAATGCAACAACTACAATCATTAAGTAAGCATATGAGGAGAATGTGTGCTTGCGTATGGCAACAAATCGCTTACATACTTACAAATAACTATTTATAGTGCTATGCATGTGTGTGTGTGTATGAAAATTTGTGCATGGCTGCCGACAGCTCTGCCGTGTAAGGAAGCCAGCAAGTAACTGCTAAAATAACTGGCACACATACACTGACATGTGCACATAGTTCGGCTGCTGTACGTGTGTGTGCAGACACGTATTGCATGCGGAAATCGTTAAAGTAATTACAGAAATGTTTTCGTTAAATGTTGTCATATGTTTGTGGTTTTTTTATTATGCTCTGCTGCATACAACTCGACACTTTTGTCAGTATTTTCGGTTATATTTGAAATTTTGTTATTTTAAATTTCTCTGTGTGTGTGTGTGTGTGCATTAAGGAATATTAGGTAAGGTAATTGCTGCGCTGGAACAAATTTGTGGTGCTGCACAAGTCATTATATGTAATTAAATGTGTTGAAGGAAAAATATTCTTAAAACTAATAATGGTGTAGAACAATAGGACAGGTAAAGCAAACAAATGCGAAATTCAACAAATTTGAGTAAGAAATTTGTGCAATTTTTCTTTATTTAGTAACAAATGGTCTGCCTAAACTCGAAATAAAGAACAGCTTCACTAGTCGACTGGTAGAAATGTGTGAAAATTGTTAATGTAATGAATAACTTATTATTTTAACTCAACAATTTTCGACTTTTAATAAATTTTAAAAATAAAATTTTCAACTTTTAATAAAATTGCCTTTATTTGATTAATTAAAAATTTTCGACTTTTAATAAAAAAATATTTAATATAAATAATATTTTGTTTAAAAATTTCCGCACTAAAAAGAACTTAAATAATTTCAACATTTACCTAGCTTGGGATATACATGGCGTATATGCTACCAATTTTATCATATGCGAATGCAATGCAAATATCACGCATACGCACAGTCACACGGCATGGTTTTCATTGAAAATCAAGCTTTTCAGTAACAACTATACACAGCTTAGGACCTACATGGCGTATGCGTAACCGAATTTTTTATATACATACGAATGCAATGCACATATGTATATTACTCATACGCACTGGCAACGGCACTGTTTTCAATGAAAATGAAGCTTTTCAGTAGAAACTACAACTAAATTTAAGTATTTTTAGCCTTAAAGATATTTTTTAAAAAATTTCAGATTTTTCAGAATTTCGGAAAGCTTCAGACGCATAGTTTTGGATTTTTTTAAGGGGCACACCAGGTATAACAGCCTAAAAATAGGTTATTTTTAATCTTGAGAATATATTCATACCTATTTTAAAAATACATAATAAAATGTATTACGAAAAAAATTTCATATTTTTAGAGTCCTTCACCACTGCAAGGACTCCAGCTTTCTACGTGAATGAAAAAAAAATTCTCTACTGGAAAAATATTGTCCATCTAATGGCACACGGTCGAGAAAAAATTTAATTTACGTAAAATTAAAAAAAAATGAATTTACGTAAAAAGATTCTCCATTTTTTGGACTGCCAAAATTCGACTTTTGATCAAATCAGAAACAGGAAAGTCATTGTATGGAGACCTATAGGCAGAACATGCAGGAAATAGGTAGTGTTTGGATTATTTGTCTTCGGGATAAACTGATAGCGCTGACTAAACTATGACCACAGTTTAAAAGGCTGAAATTCAAAAAACTCGACTTTAAATTTTTGTATGTTTTTCTTTAAGTATAATCAATTGATATACAAAAAAAATCGACTTTTAGGTGTGTCTCTTAAATTGCTAAATTTTGCTTTCTTATAAAAAAAATAAAATTTCAATTTAGAAAATAATTCAATAACTTGTACCAATAAATAAATAAAAATATAAAAAAATAAAAAAAATAAAAAATAAAAGAAATAAAAAAATAAAAATATTAAAAAAATAAAATAAAAAATATTTTTTTTGTTTTGACTATTGTTTCTATTTTATTTTTTCAAAAGAAGCTTGCACTTCATAAATTTATGTAAAATAATTTTATTCAGAAAGTAGTAACAATTAAAAAAATATTAAATAAATTAAATTTAAAAACAAAATAAAAGAAAAAGGAAGTAAAAAAAAATAAAAAATTATAAATAAAAAAATAAATTTTTTTTTTTTTTGGAATATTTTTTTTCTTTTGTAAAATAATTTTATTCGGAAAGTAGTAACAATAAAAATAAAATAAATAAATAAAATAAAAAAACAAATTTAAAAAAATATATAAAAAAATTGAAAATATTTTTTTTCTTTTGAATTAAAATTTTTTATTATTTTTTTTTCAAAACAAACTTGCACTTCATAAACTTATGCAAATTAATTTTATTCTGTAAGTCATTACATTGAAATATGCTCACTTTTCATTTCTGTATCTCTATCCAATACAAAAACATTTATATTTACCAAATAAAAGGCTTTAGCTATGACCAAAACTTCCGAGAGCATAAAAAATTCAAAGTCAATTAACTTTTCTTATCCTCACAACGCTAATTTCAACAAAACTCTTCATTTTGTATGCAATTTTCTACAATTTTCTCTAAACGATTTACCAATTTACAATTATACACCATAAATATTTATTTATTTTTATTCATAGAATTCTTACAACGCAAACTATTGAAGCAAAACAGCATAAGGCTGCAATGCCCGAGGGCTAAGCACATTAAAACACATCAAATTCGTGCAAAATAATAATAATAACAATCAACTGAAAATTAAATTCCAACACTGTTTACTTGTTGCAAAAAGTACAACAAAAACAATAAGCAAATATATTTGAATTAGTTACTTATTTTGAAAACAATGCAAGGACAATAGCCGGCAAATACTACGTAGTGCCATGGCAGCATCATGTCAGCACATACATATGTATGCATGTTCATACATGTTTGGGATTTTCGTAAAGCTCACATTTATATGCGTTTACATGTGTACAAGTGTGCGATAATGTGCCTGTGTGTGCTGTTTGCAACGGTACATTCGCTTAATACTCGTACAAGTATGAATGCATTGCAGTGAGGCATTCATGCAACAAGCGCAACGAGCATGATTCCCTCGCTCAAATAATGCAACAGTGCGTAAATTGTAACACTAACACAACAATAATAGCAAATGCAACATAACATTTTGCAACATTTCCTGCAACAGTAATGAATTAAAATAATAATAACAATAATAATAATAATAATAATAGTAATGTAGTGCATTGTTACAATAACAATAAGCTCTATTATAGAGGCAAAGCCAAGAGCGTTTACAAGCCAGTTGAAGTGGATGGATTTATGGCAACGTACTGGGAAATACATACATGCACACTATATACTTGTATTAATAAATATGCATTCGTTTATGGAAAGAATTAAGTGAGAAGCAATTTGAATAGCATAAATTCTTCTCTCAACAAGTTTCAAGCCAACCCGCGACCCGCATTTCACCATCCTTTTGTACTGTAAAATGTATTGTTATGCAACAAATAAAGGATTTTACGAGAGATACTTAGAGATATACACGAAGGGCTAATCGATTTTTGTCAGAATTATAAGGGTAAAACGAAATTCGATCCATAACCCTGCAATTGGGACAAACTTAATACGCACCGATCCAAACAGGGTTGTTAACTCGGCTATAATCGCGTAAGCGGTGTCTACGTGTTTAATGAAAATGAAATATTTTTAAATCACAATATTTCCTTATTTGCCTTTCTTGAACGTAATGTTATGCTTACATCATTTAGCTTGCTGCAATGTAAGACAAATCGCATGTCATTCTTGGCATAAACGATATACCCCAACTTTCAACTGTATAAAATGTAAATTAAACTGTTCCGCTTATATTGCTTATGAGCTAACAAACATAGTATCACATGCGCCCGAGTATACAAGATCTCTATCAGCTTGAACTGCTTGCTTGTATATTAACACGCCTCACTGTGTCCATACAAGCGCGCACACGGCATGTCTACAATACATATTGCATGTGCAACATGCCACATAACTGTATTGGACATTCGTAACACATGTTTACAAGCTATGCTGAGCACACACAAACACACACACATCACATTTTCGCCATAAATTGGTATGTGAAACGCGTACTGTCTTGGCGCATTCAATTGCAATGGGAGGATTCACATTACAAAGCCGAGACACACCCACTTGGCATTAGAGTCAGAAATGTAGCTCATTGCGCTCGAATAGTAATTGCATTAAGGCTCTTGAGTTCGTAGGTACCTATACATACATACATATATGTACATGAGTACCGTCTTCATATATGTAAGTGCATGTGTACCGTCTTCCAAGGTAATATTGCCCTACATTTGCACCATTTGATTCAGCAATAGTTTTAAAACGCTGTTTATGCACTTTCATTTGCGTTTTGTAAATGGGGGTGTGTGGAAGTGCATGAATATGTATCGCTTTCTCAATCGAGTGCATTTACACGGAAATTAACACTTTGCCAAGCACATTTCCTTTTCCGCTACCCGCGGCTTATTTGCTCATTAAAAGCCTTGCTGGGCTATAAATGTCGTTCACGCCTTAGAAATACCAACAACCGTTTGTATGTGTGCGCTTATGGGTGTGTATGCGGTAGAAATAGTTTTAGTTTCACTTCATAAATTAATCAGTGTTTTCAATTTGCACCAAGATATTCTTCTACTCATTTGTCAAAGATGACAACCGCAGCGCCATTTTGTTATGAAATTGCTACTTACTTGTACTTGAAATTTAGTAAAATATTTTGGGGTTGCTTGTTGAAAAGGTTGCCGAAATGCATTTGGTCTAATTATTTTTGTAATATTTGTTATTGTTGTAGTACTTAGCCTTACTATTACCTGACCTCTCTTACAAATTTAATTGCTAAAGATCACCAGTTTCCACTATTTTCTAACTTTTTTGAACACGTATGTTCGTTTATAATAAACTTTACATAGTTTCAAAAAACTCAAATAAATAAAATTAATTGTATTTTAAAATTTAACATACATAATTAACTGTTAGCACGCGCTCTATCGACCGTTATGTGTAGTTTTTATCCGCTTCAGAATTGTACAAACAACGGCAACACTTTTATCCGCAATATTTGTTTACGTTTGACAGCTGCGTAACAGCTGTTACTGTTGAGAGTTGCTAAAAGTTTGGTCTGCTATAAAGTATTTGATTAATTTGTCTATATTTGTGTTTACCTAAAAATTAATTAATTTAAACCAACAAAATAAACTGTTCGAAGCCGAAATTTACAACTCAGTGTTATTGCCTGCAGTCTTAACAATGAGCAGTAGTGTATTCTTCATCGCGCTGATTTCGGGTAAATATAAATGTTTCCGTTGAATTTGTTGAAAACTCAGAGCAATTTTTTTTGCCTCCCAATAGCTGCCTGCTTCAGCACAGCAACTGCAGAAATGCCAGCCTTTAAAACCATATTTAAGTTCTTTTCATATGGCGGCGCGAGCGACTATAACGGCAATGGCACACGCACCAAAGACATCTCACAGATGTCACTCGAGGAATTGGGTATTTCACGCGGTCAGTGTCAATACGATTTCTTGCCATACATAACATACAGCGAACAATTATATTGTGCACCAGACGATCACCACATATTACATCTATTACCAAGCAATATTACGGAAGCTGTGCGCAAACCACCAATAATGATGCGTTGCTTGCAGCCGGAGCGACATGAGAACGCGACACGCAATGACAATACACTATTAATTATGCAAAATCTTAAGGATATAGTGGCGCTACTCAAACCGGTGGGTAATGCCACTAAACGCCATGAGCCGGGCAGTTGTGTTATTGTGCTCTTCTACACCGAATCGAGTCTTGGCTGTGCACATGTGGCACCCTACGCCAACATGTTACCAATACTATTTCCCACATTGCGTTTCGCTGCTATTGATGCTTTCAAATTTCCCAGTTTCAATACAGAATTCGGTATAGTCGGTTTGCCAACGTTGCTGCTATTCCATCAAGGTCGACCGATAGTGAAATTCTATAGTGACATCGGTACGTTTCATGCATTCGTCACACGACATACCGGCATTAAACCTATTGAACCAATACCAAAGGATTTAGAAGTCACCGGACCGCTGCCACTACAGCCAGTACCGCAAGTCGATTACGTGCTCATACTTGCATGGGCCTTCATATTGCTATGTGTGGGCAATTACTTTGCAAAGTCGCAATTGTGCAAGCAAATTGTGGAAATGATCAAACGAAATTGGCGTGAATCGGAGGCGCGCATGGAACGAAATTAAAAATTTACAATTTTAAGTGAGTGATTTGTTGCAAAGCTGTGTCATCAAGATTCTCATCATGGTTTTTTTAATTCGAATAAAAATTAAAATAAAACTAAAAAATCGTGTTCACTTTCTAACAAAGCTTTGGAAAACACTACAAATTTATACTCACCAATATTGATTTATGCACGCAGCTAAAAAACCTGTGCGGTTTGCAAGTGTAAATAAAACAAAGTGACAGCTGTCTTGATGGTAGCATTTTTTTATTTATTTAATTATGCTTGAACTTTTCCATTTTCTATATGCTCCAAAAAAGTTTACATTTTTATCAGTTGAAATTAACTGCATAATTATACACGATTTGCTTAACTTTAGTAAGAATAGAGATTTTAATTGATGAAAATTTCGCATATTGACAGCTACATACAATAACAAACTGAAATGTCATTACGACTGCTTTTTAAAAGAATATTCAATAACACATACATAACTGTTAAAAATTTAATAAATACCCTATTTCCGCAAATAGAAACCCGATATATAAGAAAAAATTCTAAAATAAAAATAACAAATTAAAATAGTATTTTTTATATTTCAAATTATTTTCTTTTAGTACATATTACTTTTTTAATTTTTGGGCTGTTGTTTCATCTATTCCATTATATGTAGGTTGTTTTTTACTTCAAGACATTGTTTATTTATTTATTATTTTTTGTTTTGATTGAATTTTAGCACATAATTACGCTGCCAGCGCAATTGCCGTTTGAATTTATTGTGAGCTTTTAAAGAAATTCTTTTAATACATATTTTTCAATGGCAAATTTAAGGAAAATTTATTTTTGATTTACAACAAAAATTGTTTACGTTTTAAAAGCGAATGTACATAGCAAAAGAGGAGCATGAAATAATGCTTAAACGCTGTTATCATATGAAATTGTCGCCACTGCTCGCCAACTTGAAGTTTGGAAACCCGACTAAGTAGCGCTAACATCGACGCCAGCATTTTGAAACTATAATATGCAGTCTACAGTGGTTTGGAAGCTAGCTTTGTCATACAATTTGTATACAACATCTCAATTCATATTGCATCAATAGCTAAGATATATTTCATATTTCGTTAAGCAAACATTTTTTTTGTCGTTGTATTGCTAATAAATTCACAAATATACTTCATAATACATAGTTTAAGTTTAGAATTTATAGTATTATTTTTTCGATATATATGTATGCATAGGTGTAGGTGGAAATCAAATAAGTTTTATATATAGTAATTATGTGTTATAATAAAATTGTATTTGAATTAAAAGGTGCAGCAGCTGCGGTACAGCACAGCATAAGACTCATATAAGCATGTATTTATAAAATCAATCATACAAGTAATTTGACGTTTTCTTTGCATAAAACAACTGCTTTAGAATGTTTTTGCTTTTATGGGTTTTTTGTATTTTGTTTTTTGTTTTCGTTATGCGCAGCACAAACATCTCAAAAATTTTGTGTTATTGATGGGCACGCGCAGCATAAAGTGTAGATAATTATTTTTATACAGTACTAATAAATGTTAAGGGTTTATTAAGTGTTATCCTAAGATAGATTTTTTTGTTTGCTTATGTTTTGTTTTGTTTTGTTATATGCCCCCACTACTTAAAATTCTATAAAATACGCACGAACAGCGTTGCATTTTAATTTACGCGAACTGCCAACGCGCTCCCCAACTCAACTACCAAACGTTTACTTCGACTATTTAACTAAATAATTAATTGGCGCTTGCTGCTGCGCACACCACCACTACATTTGCGCCTCGTCTCATTAATACCTCAACGCCTTGAACATTTCATTATTATCAATGTGGTCAACTACTTAAATTAATGCGTCCGTTCGTTCACTCATCAGCGTTACAACAACACATACTTCCACGCGCAATTAATATATGTATGTATGTAATGGATTTCAATGGTTTTAATGATGAGGTGATTTCTGAGATTTTGAAGCCGTTCTGTTAGCTGCTACTGCTGCGGCGGCAGCTGCTGGATTGATTACTGTTGCGGGTCCTGCATCATCTTCCACCTCTTCTACGATTACCGCACCGCCAGTTGGCTGCACCTCTTCATCATCGTCGTCATCGATTACCTCGGTTATGGTCAGCGTTTGTGGCTGGTGTGGCTGTTGATGTTGTTTGCTATGTTTAGAGCGGTAATTGCGGCGTGCGGCCGAAGCGTTATATGGATGGGGATGTACACTGTAAAAAAAATGTGTAGAAAATATATTTCAATATTAACAAATTTATAACGTAATTAAATTAAGCAAGCTTAAAAACTAAGTAATTGAAATTAAATAAACATAAAAAAATTAATTTGTTCAAACTTAAACTAGAAATTGACACACAAATAGTAGTTCATGAATCATAATAACATTTACGAATATGTATGCATAATTGCAGAGCTACATATATAAGGGGCGGCGTGCAGGCAAAACGAGGTTACAGGCAATAGGCAAGCAATGGGTAATGATGAAAATTTATGAGACGTCAAGTTATCACAAAAAAACATTAAAATTCATGAGACGACTTCAAGTGATATCAATATTTTTCACAGACTAAGATATACCTTCAAAAATATATAGCAAAAAATAAAGCAAATATATTAACGATCGAATAATATATGAAAATTTTGAGGTTATGTAGGCTTTATATTGAAAATATTACACAGGGGAATCTAGTGGTACGTAGAAAAGCATTGGGGGAAATGCCGTATACAGTTGCAAAAATATTTAATTTAGAAAATTTATTATTTTTTAAAGCACGCAACTTATTGTGCATATTATAAAAGTAAATTAAGTATGAAATTCTTCAAAAAAAACAGGTCTACAAACGTACAACACCTTAGGTTACTATGAAAAGTTGTATACAAATCTGGGTCTGTTTCGGTTACACACACCATGTCATGGCAACAAATTTATGTGTGCTTGGACTGTGTTCACACAAGGACTCTTTCGTTGGCCAAATCGATTTTTGTAAACGAGGGGACGACGAGAAAATTTATACATAAATTTCCCTAAACCTTTAAAGCAAGCATTTCAAAAACTATTAACAATAAATGAGCCCGTTTACAAATAAAATATTAAGAGGAAAACGTGAGAGAATACCACCACCAAATATTTAGCGTACGTCCAATACCAAACAGTTTTGTTTAACAAATACCATTAATATTTTAATATTAGTAAGATTTACTCGCAGATTTGACGAAAGCATTCCGAAATTTAACAGAAAATCGTTGCAGGCGATAATCCTTTTTCCGGCTGAAAAAGCACTTGTCATCAGGGCAGTAAGCCAAGTGCGTTGGGTATAACCATTTGTTAAACTATTAATATATGTATTGATAAATATTTTGTAATCCATAGAATGACTTTCATTTGCATGTATATAGCACATTTGCGGTTTAATTAAACGCATTATTACAGCAGCGCGTATTTACATTTTTAAGCAGCAAAGTAAGCACAACAAGGACTTCTTGAAAAGACATGTCGACGATAAAAAGCAAATATTGATTTTTTCTATGCTTAGTTTTTTTCATTTGCAAACATATTTACAGCTTCTGTATACAAATTATTATAGTGAACTGACTTTTGTTAAGAAATCGCCACCAGAGGATATACATTGCTTACACGTAAGACTGCGAGCAGTGCATATAACAATTCATTAACCACAATGCTGGAACAGCTGAATTATATATATGACAGTATATATTTAGCGAACAGGGATGATAGGTAGTGAGAAAGTCGCTTTGGTTCTTTGTTTTTAAAAAGATTTGCTTTGAAAGATTGCAAAGCATTGATCGACTCATAACAGCTGCATAAGTGTCTCAAGTCTGCTTACAACGCACTCCAGCCGCATATGAAAAACAAGATTTGAGCTGCACTCAAGTGGAAAGTTGTGCAGCAAGCGTTTCAATGCATCTATATGTCTTCTTTGCTAAGTAGGCTGCATCGTTTGGTTTCAAGATCGTTTCTTTGACGCTTTGTTTGTATGTATGAAAAGTATGCCATTAATATTATTACTTTGTATGCCAATCAATTATGTATGACTGATTGATTAATATTTTTTTATTTTACTTATATTTTCAAAAATCGCTTAGTAGTTTTTCGTTTGTCGTTGTTTTCGTTATTCGTTTTGCTGAATCGTATGTCTGTTTACAAATGTTCGTAGTAAATTAATTAAAATTATTGCACATTTATTTTGTGTTTTGATTTTAGTTTTAATTATTTGTTGTTGTTGTATCTCCGACGGCTGCTCTCCAAACCAATTTCCATAAATGTCTTTAATTGTTGTTTTGTATTTTATTTACTTAGATAGGAGTATATTTTATTTCATCTTCACGATTTACTGTTGTTTTAATTTTCATTGTTGTTGTACTATTGTTTATTTATTTGTACGATAAAAACGTGGATTATACAAACGCCAATCTCTGTTGAGTGAAAATATTTTAATTGTTATTGTGTCATTTTTTTGTTGGGCGGATATTTGAATTTAAGCAAAAGAAGGATAGACGCAAAAATTTAGCAGAGGGTTATGTAGAATACATGTAGTTAATAAAATGCAGTGGAATGAGAGGAAATTTGCTATTCAATCGCATTTTAGATTTTTTTAAATAAAACGTTAATCAACATGGTAAAAAGTAATGAAGAATTTGTTAGCTGAAGCAAATGAACTAATGGCAAATGGAGTTGAGCTGTCAACAGCGATTTTCATTTACGAAAAGCATATGCGAATATGAGCGACTTTTAAGTTTAATGGGTAGAAAGGAATACATGGTATGTAAAGAGGCATAAATGATAAGAATTATTTATTATTAAGATTTCACTGTATTATCCTAATTATATAATTAAATAAATATGACTGGGAAAGATATTTATTATAGATATAATAAGACATTAGTAAACAAATATCTGTAATGTTTGTTATGTTACCGTTAAAACTATGAAATAAAGTTTTACAATGTAAGGAAAAATGATACACGAAAAGAAAATTGAGAAATATTAACTCTGAAATGGGAATATTCAAAGGTTTTACGGTTGAATTAAAAATTGTTGAAAAAAAAAAATTATATAAATCAATTTTAAACATTTGAAAATAATAAGATTATGAGAAATGCGCAATTATACATATAATTTATATATCTAGTACTCAATTACATATATATTTTTTTATCAGAGCTAAAAATTTATATAATTTAAGAAGCTCACTTTTTAAAAGATTAAAACATATCAATGTTTAAAATTTGGAGAAAAAACAAAAAAAATTGCCTAAAAAATCAATTATCTGTTTCCGCACGGAAAATCGATAATTTGACTAAAATTTCAGAAACAACATAAGTTCAACGAAGAAAATATAATTGAGTAGCGCTGATACGGAGATTTTCCAGAAAAAATTTAAAATTCGCAGCAAAATTATTCAACGAAATATAAAATTGTTAGTGGTAGGGCTGTGACAACTTCCGAACTCATAATTCCTACGAATGTGGGTGGTGCGAGAGGTGGAAATGCTGCTTTGTTTTCCATTTTCGCAAGTTTTTCGTAAATTCGTAATTTGAACGCATTTTCGTGAGTTAATTTTTTTTTTTTTTTGATTCAGTGTTTCTGATTCTTGGCTTTATATGGTTCATGTTTTGTTTTGGTATTTTGTGACACAAACCTTGTCGTTGGCGCTGTGCTGTGACTGTGATTGGTCGGTGTGGTGGCTAGGGGCGACGACGATGGCGTACGTAATGGACGACGTGCTGCAATGCCGCGATGATAGCCGGCAGCGGTCGGAGAGCGAAGCGTTGTTTGCGATGTCAAGTAGCTATTGTTGTTGTTGGCTTTACTATTGCTGTTTTGTGTTGACGTTGTGGTTTTGTTTTTTGTGGTGGCGTTTGCATTTGCGCGCTCCGTAGACAAATTGTCGGTGTTGTTGTGGCTTTTGTTGTTCTTAGAGTTGGAGTTCAACGAATCGACCGACGATGAAGGGGACAATGTCGAGCTGTATTTGGAACGTAGTGTGAAAAGCGAAGAAAATTGCGATTATTCACATTTGAAGCGTATTTAATTAATATTTGGTGGTGGTGATTTGTTTGCTATTTTCCCCAATTTGTGAAAATGCAACTGTGAGTTTTAATTTGTTTTTTTAATTATTGTTGGGCGAACACACAACAACATGTTAAAATTATTTTACCAACCACAATTTGTTTAGAAAAAGTTGTTAAGTTTTTGGATTTTCAGTAATACATTGAAGCAGATGTTGCTAAAATTCATGTATAATCGATAAATTATTTTAGGAAATAGAGAATTTTAATTAAATCAAAATGAACCCTTATTGTTCTATTTATATATTTTTTTTTACTTTTGAGGTTAGTTATTGAATAACTTCGAAAACTTTATAATATAAATATTATTAAATCTATATGCATAACCCCAAAAAATGAAAATCGGTCACCTCTTCATGAACAGTTTCGAGCTACTCTACGAAACTTAACAGCACTTTAGAAATAACATATTTTTATTTTCTGTTTCTACTGAAATTGATATACGCGAAAATTGAACTCGAAAAAGTAAATATCGAACAGTTTTTTATATCTTTTTAGTTGTGGATATGAGTGAGTGGTATGAATGAACATTCACAATAGAAATACAATACAGAAAAAAAATCTTCAATATAAATATGCAGAAAATATTTTATGAAAATTAATTCTAAATATATGTTTTAAAACATTAATAGATGTTAAGTAATACAATGAAGTATAAATAAAACATCTAACTATAACACAATCAGTGACAAATAAATATAATTAAAGAACTCTAAAAACAATAAATACTATTTAATTTACAAAATGGCCTACCTCATATTTTTAGGGCGAATTTGTGAGTGTCGAAATATTTTCTTACGGGTCGCTTTGAATTTAGTAGTCTTTACGCTTATACTGTTAGTCATAATAAGTGAAGTGGAGTGGGAAGGTGTGAAATTTCAAACACTCGTAGGCTCTCATTTTCTTTTTTTGTTGTGACTGCTTTTATTAAAGTTAATTTCATTGTTAATGCTCTGTATATATGTATGTAGGCATATCAATCAATGCAATTGTTTTCTTTTTTTGGTTAATTTTTAATACTTTCAGTTTAACTATTAATATGCATTTTTTCGAAAAATCTGTTTGTGATTATTGCTTGCAGTTAAACGCGAATTCGACATTACATTATTATATTATAGTATTTGAATTCTGGGAATGATAGCAGTTGTAGTGGTTCTATATAAGTGATAGATATATGTATGTACATATATATTTTAGTAGTATGTAGTAGCTGTAGTAGTTATGCTAGTCGAAGTTAAATTCAATCCTTAATCAATCAAGTTTCTTTGTTTATATATATTTTTTTTATTTTTTATCATATCTGGAAGTAGATATAAAGCAACAATTTCTTTTCAGTAAACCAGTGAATTTTTGATTACGAAAGCGAAAAAAGTTAATAAACTCAAAATAAAATTACATGTGAATATTGTGAATATTGGAAGCATTAGTAAATAATAAAAGGACAATAAAACATAAATTACGAGGAGACGAATTTTGAAAGAAAAATTAGTTTTTACATAATCCAGCAAAAATAAACCAGGGAAGATAAGAATTGCAAGAATTTATTTGTATTTATTGCCACATTTAACAAATTACTCTTTCACTTAACTTATTTTGTGTTAGCCTTTTGTTAGAAAGCGGTACTTTAAAAAAAAAAGTACACCTAAAAAATATTTAATCTTCTAACTTAAGCAGTGTGTAAAATGCACTAAAACTTGCACAAATTTCATGTAGGTTTCTACTAAATTTCGCACGAA
This sequence comes from Bactrocera tryoni, assembly GCF_016617805.1. Classification (NCBI taxonomy): domain Eukaryota; kingdom Metazoa; phylum Arthropoda; class Insecta; order Diptera; family Tephritidae; genus Bactrocera; species Bactrocera tryoni. Next base: position 81,623,364 of record NC_052501.1, read on the forward strand.
ATTTATGCACCCACGAGCAGTTTAGCATTTAATCCGGAATAAAATTAAATTTATGTATATACAATTTTCCTACAACATACACACACCAATTCAAAATTGAAATGAACAAATTAATATTTGATAACAATAAATTGGTGTTCACGAACTTACCTATTCTGTTGTGGCGGTGCGGGCAAAGCTGGCAATTGTCTGCGATGCTGTCCACCACTACCGTGATGTCTGCTGTAATGACGTGGACGCACATCATCGTCATCATCAGCCGATTCAATGGTGATCATCTCTTGTGGACGCGCACCACGTACACTACCACGTGCCCGGTTGGTAAATTCACGATCGAAGTCCTCTGCATCATCTTCCTCTAAGTTTATAAACTCTTGACGCTCCTCTAACTGACCGGAACGCAAGTCTTGTTCTTTTTCAATAATATGCGCACGCTCCCCAATATGATGACCAATAGCCATTTTCTTCATGCCACGCCTTGAATCCTCAACGGTTTTACGTGTCTCACGTATGCCACCTGGTCCAGTTTTTGTACTAGTTGTTGCCTGATAAATTTGTGGGCGACCATCTGGACCAGACGACATAGTAATCACTGAGCTGGAGCAATATGAAGCGCCGTTTGGTGAGCCAATATCTAGTAAAACAATTAGCATAGTTTGAGTTAAATATACATATAAGTAAAGACTTAATTAAATGTGTAGAGAATGCGAACTCACCTGCACTAAGTAGTCTATTTATATTTGGCATTGCTGGAAAACCGAAAAGTCCACCCATTGGATTAGCGACATGTTGATTGCTACGCTCCATGAGCGCATTCTGTTGGAAGCCGGGGTCGAATGGTGCCAACATATTGAATGGATCGGGCATGAATGAGTTCATCAAACGATTCATCGAACGCATTTGCATGTTCATGGCATTCATGTGATTACTGAAAATGTGCGAAAATTAGCTAATTAAAGGGTTGTTCAAAAAGAAAATAAATAACTAAATAAACGGAAACAGCATACGAATGTGACCGTCGTCGTGCGCCGGCAGGCATTTTCACAAACAAAATTTTTACTTCAAAAAATAAGTAAATTATATAAAACAAAGCGCCCAAAACAAAATTACTTCTGCCAGAAAAAATACTTTTTTGTTTAAGCAAAAAAACAAAGTTACTGAGTTAACGGTAAGGTTTTCAAAGGTTGGTTTTCTAAACAATAATTTTCAATTATACATAAATTAATTAATAAAAATTCCCAGTTTATTGCCTTTGCTATTGTAATATAAAAATCGAATAGGCTTGCAAATTGTGATGATGTCATTAATAATTTTATTTAATTCTTCTTTTTCATTTATTTTTTGGTGGCTACATATATATGCACACATATGTATTATGTACATGTTTTTAAGATAAGCATCATTTTAAATGCAATTACAGTTAGGATTGGCAGAGAAAGATATTGAAAAGCATTACGTGAAATCTGCCCGAAGGAGTGCAAAAATTAAACAGAGTATAATTCATGAGTCAATCAAATTCAACAGATTAGACAAATATTGATAGGATTTCTAAATTGTATAACAAAGTGTTATTAACTATTTTCACATCTACAAACAGTAAAAATTTAAAATGGTAGCCATTTTGAATACTTTTTTTAAATATTGAATATTATCAATAAAATTATTACATTATTGGTCGCCTAAGATGAAATATTTTAAAAACATCTTTAATAACCACTAACCCAAATTCTAGTAATACCTACTTTTTATGCCACTGTGAATAACTCAATATACCGTAACTATCTTAAAAACCTTAATGCTCTCCAAGACTGAAAACGTTACTTTACTAATTCGTAATAAAAATATTGGTGTGTAATTGCTTAGAAATCTCTAGACTATAAAATATGTGAAGCGGGAGTATATACATGAGGAAATGCATAAAATGCTACGGAAAGCGACAAGAAAATAATATTTATTGATTTTTCATTTGTAAGATTGTTGTTGCAATTTCACTATGGTTAACGTCACCGTTGACGTACATATACATATGGATACAAATATATAGAGCTTTGCATGGCATATAAAACCGTAATTGATTAAAGGAGAATCCGTTCACCGCAAATAGAAACAATAAAGCAAGTAAAAGGCATGGATAACAACATAAATCCACATTTATACAAACTGAATAAACGACATAAATTTGCAGACCACTTGTTATACATTTCGAAGTTTTAAGTCAATTCCTTAATAATTTTCACTTCAACAAGCTATTTTTTGTATGTATTACATACTCAATCGTGCGCACTAAAATTTTACATTTCGATGTTCATCTCCCGTGACAGCTTGTAGTAAAAAAATTAAGTTTTTCCTAAACATCACATTACTAAAGTCTTTTTATTTATAAAATCTATTTTACACTCCCTAGTCGCGTAATTTTTTCCACAATGCATAACAATCACCTTCAAACATATGGGGTACACATGTTCTTGCAGTGAAGACGAAATACTTTTTTTGTCATCGGCAATAGCGGAGCACCCAGCGCCGAGTTGTTACAGCAGAATCACAAACTTACCCCATGAAAAGGTCATCATCGAAATCTCCCATTAATGAGCCGAATAGCGACATTTTGTTATGATTTTATTATTTGCAATATGTTCCTATGTGTTATTTCAATAAATTAGCTGTTTTTAAGCAATTAAAGGTGTTGGAAATCAATTAAAACACACAATTTTAAGCACTTGATTGTAAAACGCGTCTTCACTTTTCAATGCTTCGTTTAAAATTCGACAAATTTCCTTCCCTTTGTGCCGAACACGAATAAGGTGTGTGTTTGTGTGGCGAGCCACAGGGTTGCACTTAAAGTTTTGTTTGGGTTTGCCATTAGCCATTGTCATTGAAATTATCTAAGCGTTCTACTTATATTAAGCATAACTCTTTATTTCATACATATAAAATTAATATAATTGATATTGCAACAAAAATAGTATTATATGTATTATTCAAGAACTTTTTAAAACTCTTTTAATTCACTAAAATTATGATGTTTCAAGTAAAAAAAATCAGAAATTTTCTTCTATGAAATTTGAAATTGAACAGCAACCCTGAAAATTGGACTGCGTTTATAATAACTAAAATATACGTCAGTCTGTGGTGTGACAGAGACAACTATTGTATAGGTCAGCTAAAATTGACAGCGCATTCGAATTTTCCCGAAACATTTAGCTTCCACAATTTCGAGAAATGTCGAAATCCATATACGAACAGCAAGTACAGTAAGACACCTTCAATATATGTACTTATACACAGACATATTCGAAAAAAATTTCGCTCATAGCGAGCATTTTAAAAGTGTTACTTATAAGCACGAACCCCGATGATACACTATGATTGGTTAAATTGGGTTAGCCTGGTATGCTAATGAGCACCGTAAAGATCAGTATTATTCCATATAGTGACGTTCCTTCTTCAGGATACCAGCGCTTAAAGCGCTCATTATGGATACACTCTCGCTACGGATACGGCCTCACCATGAATACCTCTTCCAATGTCTCATACCGTGGGTTCTCTAAATGCTTGAAGCTTTACCTTGCTAATGCGAGGGAAATTCAGAAGAGATGCTCTATTGTTTCCTTGATAACTCTCTCTTGATATTTCCAGCAGTCATCTCGATCTGTCAGCCCCATTCTGCAAACGTTAAACTGTGACCAGTGAGTATTCTAACCTTGTTCTTAGAGTCCACTTTATCAGCAAGAATGACTTGCTTTGCACATGACTTTTGCAGTTTCTTATCCGGTTGGATCTTTTAATTGCACTTTGATCTTCTTTCCCATGCTTCTGACCAGATCGTCGCAAAGATAAACCATGTGTCCAAGGTTAGTCAGGTTTTTGAATGACAGCCGTACACAACGCTTGCCAATCTCATTTAATATCTCATTATCATCGATGCCTTTGTGTATAGGGATTCACTAGAAGTGAAGTCGCTTGTTCCTAGCGTTCTTTCCACTACTGGCCAGCTTCTCAAGGCATACGAAACAAGGGTGGTGCTCTTATTGCTGCTCGTCTGTCTACATAGACCTTAACTCTGGATTGCTGGTGAAAACCTATGCTTGAAATATACTTTGGATCTGTCCGAGTTCAATTTAGATATAACAAACCCGTACCAAATTTATGCGAACTTCTCCAAAACATCTTCAGCACCACTTTGGAACCAACACTTCCGGAGAGCAGGCCATTTGAATTGTACTGACACAATAATGAAATTGACTTTTGTTTTGAAACGTACACACCCTGACCAAACCTTATTCCACTTTTTTTTGGGATTGGGTGTTGCACAAAGTAGATAATTATATAGTACGTATGTATGAATATATACATATGATTTCATATCTATATACAGGTGTGTCTTGCTTTAAATAAGTGGTCATTAACATTTTTTTCAATTACGAAAGTTAAAAACTTGATCTAGATCGTTATCGAGCGCTAAAAACTTTGACCTCTCGCCTGAAGTGATTGCCTATGACGGGCGCCCCTGCATGAACAGAGATAATACCAACTTTTATTAGGTTTTAATTGCTTGTTGTAATGCAATTGATAACGAAAATTGTAAGTCACACATTTGCTTTGTGCGCCTATTACGATAAATTGGATATAAAAGCCCGATGCAACAACAGTAATGACAGTCGAAATCGTGATAACTCATACCAAAGTATTTGCAGAAATTAGTACGCTTAAACACTTAGCATGTTTCAATATTTTATTTTATTGTTAGGACTCCACGTAGTCATTACGAATGGTGCAACGTCGGTCAATCGGCTGTATCCTTTGGATGGACGCATCGTCGGCGGCACGAATACCAGTATAAAGGAGCACCCATATCAGGTTTCACTCCTCAAATACGGTTCTCATACCTGTGGTGGTTCAATATTGAAAACCGGTAACATTAAAACCGATGGGTTTTTCGTGATCACAGCTGCACATTGTGTTACACCCTACACACCACAAAATTACGCTGTGAAATTCGGCATAACCGCTCTCAATCAACTCAGTCCAATAGCGCTCGTCGATGTGATTGTACGACATGAGAACTACAACCCACTCACCTCAGACTATGACATTGCCTTGATTAAGCTACGAAATCAAATACCGTTCAGTACCTCGTCACAACCGATACGTATGTCCAGCATAAATCCGGCGGATGGCACAGCAGCTGTTGTCACCGGTTGGGGCAGCACCAGTGAGGGCGGATCATTATCACCCACATTGCAGGCAGTCACTGTGAAGGTGGTGGATCCCATTGTATGTGCAACAGAGTATGCGCCTTATGGTGTCATAACGGAACGCATGCTATGTGCTGGTGTGCCTCAAGGTGGGAAGGACTCGTGTCAGGGTGACTCTGGTGGGCCATTGGTGGCCGATGGGGTACAAATCGGCATTGTTTCTTGGGGTCTTGGTTGTGCCAAACCGGGTTTTCCGGGTGTTTACTCGAGAGTGCCAAGTTTATATTCTTGGATACAAAAAAATGTTAAGATACTAGGAGCCCTATAGTAATATAATAAAATAGAATGTTTACAATAAAAATAAAACGATTTGTTTGCTTTTTAATCGCTGGAGTTGATAGTAGCTTGATTAAGTAAACTCGGTTATGGTGGTGGATGTGTACGGAGCTCCTTATGTCAATAATTGTGTTATCTTTAACATTCATTACTCTTCAGTGTAATTTGGCAATAAAGTTTTTCTCTTCACTTGCCCTCAAGCAATGAGTTCCAGACTTTTATTTGAACAAGCTGCACACTTATGATATCTGGTAATTAACTACAACAAGCCAAAGTATTAACAATTGCAAAGGGATGATTTTGTTAGTGGAAGATCGTAACTGTTCAAGGAATTGACGAATATGCCAAACGACGACATCGAAGTAATTCAACGGATCACCTTGATTCAGACTGTCTAATAATATACTTGGAAGCAACCGTAGAGAAAATCTAAAGTGATCATGTAGTATGAGATGAACAGCAAGGCAGAGTGGAATGACTCCACGCTCGATATACTGCTGAGAGACAGCACTATTCAGTGGTACACTGACGGCTCGAAAAGGCCAGAAGGCAATGGAGCAGGCATTACGAGATCGCATATCAAATTATTCATACCAATGGAACGTTTTCCGAGCAAGAGCCTTTGCTATAAGTCATTGCGTTGAACTCAATCTCCACCGCAACTATCGCAATAAGCGTATCGCCATACTTAGAGGCAGTCAAGCGGCACTAAAAGCGATCTCAGCGTATGAAGTGAAATCGCTTCTAGTAGAACAGTGTATAGAAAGGCTGAACCGCCTATCAGGACACAACCGGGTACACCTAATCTGGGTGCCGGGGCATAAAGGGGAAGCCGGCAATGAGCTGGCCCGCTCTGCGGCAGTGTCCAGAACCATGCATCGCAGTTGGGTCCCACACTCTTAAGGAGCTGCTCACCTCCGTCGCGCCCAGCAGGCTCCTGGAACTGATTAGAATGCAGAACCTTGGTGACCATATGTGTAGACCGTTGGTCATAGCGCATTACCTCAATCTTTAATATCTATCTATCTATGAGATGAGTCTTGTATGCTCTGAAAATACCAAACAGATACAAATTTTCGAAAACTTGTATAAGGAATGTTGAGCACAATTTATTATTTTTATTTCTAGTAACTCCTTCACCAAAAAACTGGCATAAATAATAATAACTGAATAAAAAAAACATATTTATCACAATATAGTAAGGTTAGTATCGTTTTGTAAAATATTAAGTAAATATATATGTACATACATATATAGTATTTGGAATGTTATTGCGTTTATATATTTGTTCACTGGCTTTTGTTCGCTTATCTTTTGATCGATTGTGCTTAGTTAAACGTTTCTTTATATAATTCTCCGTCTACGTCTCTTCATCTCACAAGTAATCAGCCGCTTGCTGTTCAATCCATTCAGCATGATAGGATACACTAGCATACACGCCGGGATAGTCCTGAGCACAACCAATACCCCAAGAAACTATACCGGTCAATTTGCCATCTATTACAAGTGGACCGCCCGAGTCGCCTTGGCAAGTGTCCTTGCCACCATCCTCAGCGCCCGCACATATCATTTCTTCGGTGATGACATAACTCTTCGAGGCATATTGCACACCACATTGCAGCGTATCGACAATTTGCAGTTCGACTGCATGCAATACGTTGGTCATTTGTAGTGCCTCCTCATCGTTCTTACCCCAACCGGTAGCGATGGCGTGGGCGCCCACCTCAGCAGTAGTGCGTGCCAATTGAATCGGTTGTACGTTGGCGTCATATATCAGAGGCTCTTTCAAAATGATTAATCCCACATCATTGGTGTGCGTCTTTTTCACGTAACCACTGTGATAGATTAGTTTCTGCGCAGCCACACCCTGCTCCGACTGATCGGCGATCGTGGATGAGCCCGCAACGACACGTACTGTCGAAGCGTAGCGTCCTTTCACGCAATGCGCCGCCGTAACAACGACACGTGGTGCCAAAATCGAACCGCCGCAAAAGTGTATGAGCACAGAAGAGTCGAGCCGTATGGATACTTGGTAAGGATACTGCGTTATATCTGCCTGTTGGCCGCCCACAATGCGTCCTTCCGGTTGAAACGACGGCTTGGCTGAAATAGAATTAAGTGCTGGTGCTGGTATAGCGCCGGCTTGTAGGCCTAAAAAGCAAAAGCTGGCCAAAATGAGTAGCGGAAGTGCAAAACTCATGGTTTATACGTAATCCTTTTTGAAATGAAGTCGTAAGCGATGTGTCTTAGACGAAATATATTAACACTTTGATAGCGCCTCTAATGTGTTTATCTGCTTTTATACCAATTATGTTGGCTGACTAAAGTGCGAGCCGAGTGCGGCACTAAAAAGTTCTCTTGCATTCTGGCAAAGCCAAATTGCTGTGTCATAATATTATACTATGTTTACGACCTTAACAGTTAACTTTGTTTGACACCGAATAAAAAAATGGACAGAATTTCAAATAAGTTTAAGGTTAAAAAGGTAGGTGTGTGCATTGTTGATATGAAAGATCCTTGGCTTGAACTTTCCCACAACAGCTGTTTTCTACTTTTCAATGGAGGTGTTTTTTACGTGACGAGTCCCAAACCCAGTACATAACCCTAGGGAGGGACGTTTTGTCTTCTCACTTTAGTTTGCCTTCAAACGGATGCTTTTGGCTTTCCAGAGGATACTTAGTCTAAGACCAGAAGTTGTGAGCTGTTTGAGTCATATATATTTCAGGACACTCTCAAGTGGTTGTCGCTCAGAGAACATTCTTCTTCTCTGGCGTGAACAAGAGATATCACCTACTGGATCCAAAACTTCTTTCCTGCTTAAGTAGCAGCAATTCTTCTTATTCCTCTAGCCTAATACTTTTCTACTAAATATTATCCTACAAGTTTTGGTTCATCAATTTGACTTTCTTTAAACCCATCGACCAAACTCCCATCGAACCGATTGAATTTATAGCGTTTTAAGCAGATAACACTGCAGAAATTATTCCATAATAAAGATATTATAACGGCATTAAAAAGTACTTGAAAATATTTGCAAAGTAATACTGATACCGTCGGTAAAAATGCAATGATAAAATTAGACAGAATTTTTTTTTAAGAAAATGTATGAGTAGGTAGCCACGATAATTTCCATATTTATATCCATCATAAAATTTCGGTAGTCTTTATGGCCAAATTAGCGCTAAATAGGCAATAACTAATTAGGTATATAGTATAACTAAACATTTCTGTTAGCCGTGGCTAGAAATGAAGATTAGCATAATACAGGACATGTCCGGAAAGTAATAGGACTGATTTTCTTCCGCAGCGATTGTACTTCGGAGCGTGCGCGCACCGACGGGATTCGGTAGAAGGCATTCCTAGCTAACGCACGAGCGGCTGGTTAGTTCTTTTTGAGCACCTGGAGCGTCAGGACGAACATTTTCGCGCGAGGTGTTTCTGTGCGTGGTGCAAGCCGAAAATGTTTTACCTGTAAGTCCTCAAGATACTCAAAAGAAGGACTCCGAGAAGTCATCGCAGCCGATTGGAAGTTGCACCACGACAACGCCCCGGCTCACACCGCCTTTCTTGGGAACAGCTACTTAAAAAAGGCCGGCATCTCAACGCTTCCGCAGCCGCCCTACAGCCCAGATGTGGCTCCGGACTTTTTTTATTTCTTTGCCTGAAAGGCCGATGAAAGGGGATCCAAGCAGCATGCACCTCGGTTCTCAAGACTATTCCAGAGTATGCCTTCCGTGCCGCCTTCAATGCTTGGAAATCGCGCTAGCAGCGCTGCATCGATTCAGAAGGAGCCTATTTTGAAATTTTTTAAACAATTGTAACGATTGGTTTAATATATTTTTTTTAAATCAACTCAGTCCGATTACTTTCCGGACAAACCCTGTACGCCTGCGATCTTCTGGCACTAACCGAAATCTTTGAGTTAACTCTCCAATCTCTAAATAATATGTGCTTAGCCGTGGTTAAGTTAAAAATAATAAGAGATCACGTGAACTGATTTCATGATAGATTACGTATAGTATTATATGGCAACTATTAATATCTGTGGTTTGATTGATTACCATAAGTAGATGCCCACAGAAGGAATGGTCACTTATCTTAATTCGATTGTGCTGAAGTGTTTTTAAAAAACATTGGTGTGGGGAATATGCACGATGTCTGTGTGCTATCAGCCTCACGTTTTCAGTTTAGTGTATAATAACTATGACAAACTTTTTACAGTAATTTCACTAATCAACACGATAATGATTCATGATACTTCAAAATAATTATGAAAAAGTACAAATAGATAACGGTATGATGTAGATCGCGTGATTAGTTATTATCGGATTAGAAGTTCAACTTACTTTCTATTCTGTACTCACCAAGTTAGAACGTGTTTTAGTGTAAAATGTTTCAAGGAATTTCGATGAGATCACATGTGATTGAAATGTGTTTGCATGTACTACGAGTATATCAACCTTAAACTTGAGCTTTGGTGAGACCTAAAACTTTACGTGCAACTTTATCGTGCGGAAGTGTATCTTTTAATCAGCCAGTTAACTAGAGTTGATTCTCTATTGGCGTTTTGCGTTCTACCACTTCTTTAACAGACGCTGGTCGCCGACAAGTTCCTCTGCGACTGCGTGGTTTTTCTGGCCTAAAGTGCAACGCAAATGATCTACTGAATTACTTGCCCTGAGCAGAGTTCATCTTGCCGCAATTGTAGGACACTGTCTGGTAAGCATTCATGCGACGCCAGTTGTTAAAGTTGTAAGGAAAAAGGTTATGCGAACCAGATCTTTCCTAAACTATCGCTAAAACTCCGGCGAACCTTAAGACATTGCCGAAACCGATATTAGCCGTCTCAATAAACTTATGACAGCTTCAAAGTGCTTTGTCGATCTGTAAAGGTTTTATGATCCAGACTTTATCTAAGCTGTCCAAGTGAGATCCTTCCTAGGATCGACCTTTTATTCTCACCCATTCAGATTCTCTACCACAAACTCATTCTATGTGTGAAAATATATGAATTTTGATCAAGGAAAATAGAACTATTGGGTAATACAACTAAACGCCTCACAACCAAATAAGTGCAATAACCCTCATGCCTCGTTATTCCTTTCGTGTGTTTTCTCTGCTAATGTTCACATTTCATCTGTACAGCCCGAAAATGTTAACAAACTTAAGATGCTCTGATATAACGATCACTTCTATTACTACAGCGCCTAAAGGTATGCTTTCTTTCCCATAAATTCTCAATGAGTGGGTTTGAATAGAGAAATTACTCGGAAATTCTTTAGAAAATGCTATCTCTAAACAAATACACTCCCACCTACAAATATATAAGGGTTTTTCTAGCTAAAATCTAATCGAATACTTAATCATGCTACTTTATTAATCGTTCCTCTGTAATTATTGATAAGACCTCGAAATAATGTGTTAGCCGCTTGTGCACGTACATTTTTCTACAAAGCATTGATTTACTACACCAGCCGATTAGCTTTCGACATTTCTCGTGGTCAGACGGCGCAGCTTATCGCCGAATATAAGTGCTGGATAAGCGTGGTACTGCTTATTCCGCTTTAATCTTGCGCTTAGCGAAAATGTTACGCCACATAACGTTCTTCGCGGTCTTCACCATCGTCAGCTTTAGTGCTCTCGCCAGTGCCGACACCAACGCGTTGCTGAACAATGGACGCATCGTAGGTGGCTCCAATGCTGATATACGTCAATTTCCACATCAGGTGTCGCTGCGCTACAAAGGATCACATTTCTGTGGTGGCAGTATCTACTTGCCGAACATCATCGTGACAGCCACGCATTGTGTGTCTGATGAGGACGCTACGGGTTTAACCATAGTCGCTGGCTCAACAACACTGCTTGAGACCCCCGCCGTCGAAGTGGCGGTTGTGAAAGTCATAATCCACGAAAAATATAATCTACTCAACGATTATGATGTGGCTATTTTAGTATTGGAGAGTAATTTGACATTCAGCGAGTCCATTCAACCCATCGCACTGGCCAAGGAACGTCCACCGACAGGCACTGAGGTGACCGTCACCGGTTGGGGTACACTCGAAGAAGGCGGCGCCTATTTGAGTAATCAATTGCAGCAGGTGCAGGTTAATTTGGTGGACCAGACAAAATGTCGCAGAACGTATTTCTATCTTGTGACGAGCCGTATGCTGTGCGCTAATGTGGAGGGTGGCGGTAAAGATTCCTGCCAAGGTGATTCGGGTGGCCCACTAATTGTTGGCAATGAATTGTTGGGCATTGTCTCATGGGGTTCTGGCTGTGCGAGCAGCATCTACCCAGGTGTGTACGCATCGGTACCCGATTTATATGCCTGGATAGAGGCGACGGCCAATGAAAATTCGAATTCTGTTGATGAAGTCGAGCGATCTTCATATTTGTAAATATAATGCAACCTTTGGAGTTACTACTTGAGATAAAAGTGTGATTATTTATGATTTCGCTTATTTATAACACGATCGATTATCGGAAATGTTAAATAATCTATAAATATAGCAAAGTCATACGTATAAGATCCAAGCGTATACGTAATAAGTACTAAATATTGCCTTTTATTTCATCAGTCAGCCCTCGAATGAAGAAGATGGTGGCTTGTGTTAAGTTTAAAGGGATTTCTAAAAACTATCTTAATTTGAAGTATTCTCTAGTATATACATACTTCCGACCGTAGTTCGGTTTAAGCGAAGGTCTGGAGTATGCAGTTTAGAAAAGTATCAGAGAATGTTGTATCTGAAGTACCTTAGATGATTTATTACCTCTTAAGCTTCCGTCGGGACCGGTGAGGAAAATTTGAAAACCTAGATCAGTTATTATAAAATTCGATTCCAAGCAGTAGCTCTTCGGAAGTTTAGCACTGAAAGGATCAAAAGCAAGAAGGCCCAGGTAGAACATGAGTTCAGACCGAGCGCTATGCAGTCACCATAACTCAATTGGAACTTTTATGTTATTTTTTTGTAGATAGATAGTCTCTGTTATTGCTAGAAAATAATTGGATGCTAATTGCAAAAGAATTATATTTTTTAGTTTTCAGAATACAAAAAAGTTACATACAAAACTTTGATTAGCTTCTATAATAGTATTTAAGTGTCCTATGTTCTTCAATTGCCCGTTTTCCGTTATGACTGCGCAATTCTTCTACAATCCATGACTTCAGACTGGCCACATCGGTGTAAACACTGGGATAGCCTGGACGCGCACAACCATAGCCCCACGAGACTAAGCCCACCAATTGTCCTTCATACAGCAGAGGTCCGCCAGTATCGCCTTGGCATACATCCTGACCGCCGGTCTTCACATATCCTGCACAAATCATACGCGCGGTGACCTCACCAGAACCATGGATTGAAACACACTCTGCGCGACTGACTATTGGCACTTTTGTCTCTTCTAAATTATCGGACGATGGACCAAATTCCACACGGTAACCCCAACCGACCACCGTGGCCAAACGGTTTACGGCCGGCCATTGCTCACGTATATTTATTGAACGCAATGACGGGTGGATAGCATTCAACTCAAAAGGCAAATCCACAAATATCAAACCAATGTCGTAATCAGCAGTGCGTGTAGAAAAGTTCGGATGTTCGATCCACTTGGTAGCTGGATATACATTGCCATCACCGCCAGTGCGCTGATTGGCAGCAGCGACGATCATAACGCGATCCGTTTCGATTTCACGAACACACTGTGCGGCGGTAAGCACTGCCTTCTCCGTGATTATAACACCCGCGCATTTGTGCCAATACGCGCCATCGGCCGGCAAGCGGTAGCGTATGGAAACGAGATAGGGATGCTTTATGATGTCTACTTCATGGCCGCCAATGATGGCGGGTTGTATTCCTAAGGATGTAGTGGCCGCCAAGCTGCATGTGAACAAGAGCCAAAGCACGATAGTGTGATTTTTACACTGCATGGCGATCTATTTCGAACCTATTTTTCAAAACGCACTGGAAGCGACTAATATTTACTAAGCTACACTGTGTGGTCTAAATTTGCGGATTATCTTATTTTATTATTGTGTTTTTTGTGATAAGTTAAATGATAAGCTGTTTATTGAGCTTTTCTGATCTTTATTGATTACGTTTAATGGAACTCTAACCACAGTTCCTTTTATTTTTGTTTTAGTAGTTAATCTTTAATCTAAAAAGTAAACATTGAGTTTAACCTTTGTAACAATACCATCAAGCTGTATTCACTGCAAGCCGATAGAAAGCTTTTCACTTCCAATAAAGCTCCCTTAAGTAGCCAGTGTTACCCATTTGCTGTAAAAGTTGCTATATAATAAGTAGCTTTTTTAAGGGCCAACTTGAGCTGAAACAAACTGCTTTGTTAATTAAGAGACCCTTTGCTAGATGTTATTGGTCTCAACAAGGTTCGCTTTATAATTGTATATGTTTTTTTTTTTCAAGTTGAAGCAACAGAAAATTTAAACAGTTATCAGTTCTAGCCCATGTCTCTGTCTGCATTTCGAAGAGTGAGATGTTAAATGGATTGAACAATTTACCAAAAGTTTGACTGACAACTTTAACAAATAGATGTCCTTAGATCGGAATTATCAGATTTCTGCAGTTTCGGACTACTTCCGATTTCTTTGAATCTCTTCCAAGGAAAGTCTTTCTAAGGAAACCATTACATACTTTCGTTCATTGTTGAGTATCAGAAGAGATTATGTAGCTTTAAGAAATCATTACAGAGTTTTCCAAGGTAGAACTACGATAAGCTTATCATTTACTTATTTAGATCAATAGAGGTGACTATGTTGAATGTGTACTTTGAAGCCATACTACTGTTCATCAACATCAAAAGCTTAGTATTATTGTATATTGGGTAGTCGAGAAAGTATTTTCGTATTTCCAATCATACTTCAACCTATTTTTTTATATTTATAATGAACTTCAATGAACCAAATATGTACCATTTTGGTGGATCACTTTTTACCATTTTTTCCGCTAGAGACATTATTCCATCAGTGTAAAACTATTCTGGTTTCTCGGCGAAAAACTACGACAAGTAATTTTCATAGGCTTCTCTTGAACCCAACCTCACTCCATTAAGAGAGTTCTGCAATGGTAGTGCGATGGTGCAAGATCAGGGCTATATGGTGGATGCATCAAAACTTCCCCGCCAAGCTCTCCCAGTTTTTGCCGAATCATTAAAAATGTGTGTGGTCTAGTGTCGTCCTGAGACAAAGCCCTTTCTGCTGATCAGTTCTGATCAGTTTTTTTCGATTGTTTGCTTCAATCTAATCAGTTGTTGACAGTAAAATGTAGAATCAATTGTTCGACCAAGCTGGATCAGCTCATAGTGGATGATTCCTTTCTCATCCCACCAAATACTCAGCATAACCTTTCGAGGCGTCGATCCTGGCTTTGTGACCATTTGTTGAGTTTCACCCCGCTTGGAACATGATCTTTTTCGCACATTATTGTCGTATTTGATCCACTTTTCATCTCCTGTTAACATTCGCTTCAGAAATGGTTCGATTTCATTTCGCTTCTGCAAAGAATCTCAGATGTTGATTCGGTTCATTAAATTTTTCACAGACAATTCATGTGGTGCCCAAACTTCGAGCTTCTTTCTGTATCCAGCCTTTTTTAAATGGTTCAAAACCGTTTGATGATGAATGTTAAGTTCCTTAGCTATGTGGTTGCTTATGTGACGGTCCTGGTCAATCTATTCCATAATTTCATCGAAATTTTCAACGGTAAATCGACCAGAGCGAGCTGCATCTTTCACATCGAAATTTCCAGAATGGAAGCGATCGAACTATTTTTCATTATTTTCATTTCACTTATTTTAAACAGCTTTAACTTTTTTTAACTTTCCCGAATTTAATATTTTTTTGGTTGAATGAAGCTTAAAATCTCACCTTTCCGACATCATATGGTATGGCACAATGTGATTGGTATCATCGGAGATTTACGACTGCAACGACATCTATTGACAAAATACGAAAAGACTTTTTCGACTACCCAATATATAGCGACCATACAAGCTAACCGATCCAAATCGAATTCTTGTAAGGAACTTCTTGTATTTGTGAAGGGTATTTTAGCTTCGACGTAACCTATGTTAAGGGTTTTTCTTGGTTTTTACTGGATCATAAGTGTATTTGTTAAACACATATTTACGATTGATTTTAAAGTTGCTTATCTCAGACAATTCCATACATATCGGTGTAATAACAAACAGCTTATCTGTAAATTATATGAACACATGCGTAGTTTATTGTAGTTTCTAAGTATTTTATTCCATTGGCAAACTAGTTATTCATTTTCTTTCGCAAAAGTCAAAACTAACATAATAACAGCGTTGAAATTACATACATATTATTTTTTATTATTTACTATTACAACGGCTCAATCGCTTCGCTGCTAATCCACTCATTGAAATGCACCAAATTTGTATAAACTCCTGGGTAACCCACACGTCCACAACCATTACCCCACGATACCAAACCTACAGCCGTGCCGTTCGAAACAAGCGCGCTACCCGCGTCACCCAGGCACGCGTCCACGGCAACGCCATTTGCGCTTTCACCACCGGCGCACAACATGGCCGCGCTAATGCGTCCGGCGCCATAAGCTTCTTTGCACTGCGCAGTGTCCACTATGCGCACATTGGCCTCTTGCAATTGCTCCTCAAACTCTGCATACTCGGCCGCTGCGCCCCAACCAGCCACTGTTGCCGCGCTGCCAGCTGCGGGCAATTGCTCGGCTAGTTTGATTGGGTTGATCACTTTCACGTTTTGGCTGGTGAGCGGAAATTCCAAGCGCAACAAGGCCAAATCGTTATCGATGAACCAAATATCGAAATCCGGATGTATTGCAATTGATTTGACGAGATAAACATAACCATCACTTTGTGAACGATAACTGCTGCCGGCTACAATAAGTAATTGTTGACGCTCCAAGCCGATGACGCAACGCGCGGTAGTCAACACGATATCCTCCGAATATATTGTGCCGGAACAACGGTGACTGAAGGGTGTCGACGCATTGCGTTTGTAACGTATGGATACTAAATGCGGTGCGCTAGCAATGTCCACCGTCTCACCGCCAACAATGCGTCCTTGTGGTGTTGCGTACACCGTTAACGTGATTGAGGCACAGAGTGCCAAGAGGAGAATTTGTAGCGCGTTGTTTAGAAGTAATGCCATTGTTTTCTTGTGCGTCCGTAATGCAACAATATCGAACTTGTACTGTGCCCCGTGGCATAAAAAATGTTTAGCTGACTAATTTTATGTCATTTCGATAATATTCAAACTTATCGTATATTTTTGAAAAATCATACATATGTGATAACGCACTTCTTTGCTAGCACTTGAATTTAACTATTTTTCCGTTGTTAGTATTTGTCATATCTGGTCATGTATATGTCGTAAATTATACAATCGCTTGACGTACATATTGGTTTTGACCAATGGGAAAATGCGAGAGATAGTTAAAACGATAATTATACTCGGAATTATGGAGAACGAGCTCTACGCGCTATAAGTTGTAGGTAAAACTGTGTAAGAGTTTTTGTAGATCTTCTTCTCCCTTTAATGCAGCCTTTCGAAGTGTTTAGCAGGTTATGGAACTCCGCATTGACAGCTATAGCTTTGCGAGATCTTTTGACGAGCTTTATCACCTTAAATATGGTGAATATATAATATTTATTTATATTATTCGACTCATAAGGAATGCTAAAAGGTGTGTGATTAACCTTAAGAGACGGCCGATTTTAGACACTTTTCTTGAACTCATGATGAGCATATACCTAGTATACCATTTCATAAAATAAAATATACATTTATTGTTTCAGATAGCTTGATTTGGCACCACAATTCGTCTTCAAAATCAATTACGAGTAAATAGTTCCAATCCCCAATCGATGACGTTGGAGCAGACGTTCCATTGTCCGACCATGAACAAGTTCGAATAGTAATTAATCGTCTGAAGAACAGCAAAGCAGTGGACGATGGATTGCGAGACGAGCTATTCAAATACGGCGGCGAAGAACTGATAGAAGCATGCATCAGCTTCTTTTTAGAATATTATCGGAAGAAAGCATGCCCGACGATTGGAATTCAAACGTGCTCTGCCCAATCCACAAAAAAGGAGACCCCACAATCTGCGCCAACCATCGTGGGATAAGCCTCCTCAACATCGCATTTAACCTTATCAGTGTGGCTTTAGTCCTGGAAAATCAAGTGTACATCTGTTGGACGTGCACCGATGATATTGGTATACTTCGCCTCAACAACCGCGCCGTTAGCTCTGCTTTTTCCAGAAAGGATAAGGAAGCGAAGCAAAGGGTGTGGTAGTGAACGAGGGTAAGACGAAATATCTCTGTCACCAAACAAACAGCGGTAGCACTCGCGGCTTGAATCCCACGTCTCTGTTGATAGTCATAACTTCGAAATCGTAGATAATTTCGTATATCTTGGAACCAGTATTAACACCAATAACAACGTCAGCCTCGAAATCCAACGCAGAATAACTCTTGCCAACAGGTGCAACTTTGAAACTGAGTAGGCAATTGAGAAGTAAAGCCCTCTCCCGACGAACAAAGACCAATCTCAATAAGTCACTCATTATTCCCGTCCTGCCATATGGTGCAGAGGCATGGACGATGGCAACACCTGATGAGTCGACTTTACGAGTTTTCGAGAGAAAAGTTCAGCGTAAGATTTATGGTCCCTTACGCACTGGCAACGTTGAATAATTCATTCTATAAAACGACAAGCTGTACGACATATACGCCGACATTGAGATAGTTCAGCGCTGTCTAGATCATTTCGTCCGAATGGATGAAAACACTCCAGCTCTGAAAGTATTCGACGCAGTATCCGCCGGGAGAAGCAGAGAAAGACCTTCCTCAGTTGTAAAGACCAGGTGGAGACGGACCTGGCTTCTCCTGGAATGTCCAATTGGCGCCAAGCGGCGAAAAGGAAAACCGACGCGCGTTGTAAACTCGGCTATAATCACGTAAGCGATGTCTACACCAATAAAGAAGAAGAAAAGGTTCAAATATTTAAGTTCGATCATAGACAATTTCAGATTCGAGTAGGAATTTGGAATAACAAACGCATAGAATTTCCTCAAAATTACTGATCCATTTTAATTATATTAACCATTGCACTATATAGTTTAAAATGAGAATAGATTCGATTGATTTACCCTAAAGGGTCTTTCGAAAACTATTTATTATTTTATAGTATAATGGTTGTACAATACGTGCACGCTTCTTATCTACGGTAGCGGCAATAAAGACGCGATCAACTACCATAAACATAAGTACATATGTATGTACTGATATTTATTTCTGATATGAATAATCAGTTATGTACCCTCAATTACATGAATATTAATTTTTTGATAAACCGTGTTGCCATATTGATAAAAAATTGAGTCTAGACATTATAGAATACTTAAGGTTTCGATTAATTTTGCTTCATTTATATTCCCGAAAAAAGCACACACTGTCATTTATTTATTTCAGCCAAGCTATTAGTACCTACGCGCTTAAATGTAGGCAACGAAAGTCATAACAGCGTTTTAGCTACAAAAGATGAGAAAACCAATAAACGCACGGAATAAAACAAAAATTATTACACAAGACATTGATACGTGAGAGCACTATTTATTAGCATAAAATTTGAAACATTAGTACAACAACGTAGACTCTACTGCAGCAATCTTTTCATCCAACCATGACCGCAAATGCGTTACATTGGCATAAACGCCTGGATAATTTGCCCTTGCACAGCCACTGCCCCATGACACTATACCGGCCAACTTGCCGTCAACCAATAAGGGACCACCGGAATCACCTTGGCACGCATCCTTACCGCCAACGCCGCGTACGCCCGCACACAACATAGCATCGGAAATTAGCGAGTTCCTATAATCCTGCTGACATATCTCGTTGCTGACAATCGGCACTTTGACTTCTTGTAATAGATCTGGACTGGCACCGCCCTCTGTGAGCGTACCCCAACCGGTAACAACGGAAATAGCGCCATTCGCTGAGGGCTTGTCCGCCAACGGTATTGCTTTAATAGTCACATTATTAATCGGCAATGGTGCACCGAGTACCATTAGCGCAATATCATTGTCATAGGTGCTTGGAGTGTATTGTTCATGCATAATGATCTCCTTGACAGGCACAACTACACCGTTGACACTACGTTTTTCATTGGCACCGGCGACAATTTGATATTGACTTGCCACTTTACCGATCACGCAATGGGCTGCTGTCACGACCAGGTACTCGTTGTAAACGGAGCCGCCACAATTATGTGTAAAACTGTTCTGCGATGCTAGTATACTCTTATAACGCATACTAACTTGATGCGGGTGCGCTGTGATGTCGACCGTGTAACCACCAACGATGCGTCCATCCAACGCGACTTCGGCTGAATCCGTTTCGGCGAGAGTGCGCGCCCAAGCTGAATTCGTAAAGGCTATCGCCAATAGGCTGGCAATGATGATGCAGGCTTTCATTGCGAACACTTTAAAGTAAACTTATGGCAAGAGCGAAGACTTGTTGACCAGTCGGTTGGTCAAAGACTGATTATTTCTAAACGCTTGTAATAAGCCCAAGGCATATCCAACGCTACGCTAATCGTGGGCTTATCGGTAATTATTGATAGATGACGGCGTATGGCTTGATAATATGGCAACAAGGTTGTGCCATAATCTTATTAAAGGCCAATTAAAGGAATATAATTTATGGTGGTGCCCTGATAAAGAGTTTAGTCCATTGTATAATTCATTACGTGATCAAATGATGCGGAATGAATGACAGGAAATTTTAAAGTTGGCGCATTGCAATTATAGATTTAAAAACGTTTGAGGTTTTCGGTGCTTTGGGAATCGGCTTAAAGCAATCAGTTCATTACCCTTAAAGAGTAGACGACTCTTTCAACTGCAGAAATATTTTATATACAAAAAATCGTAGAAAATCTTCATTATCATGGAAGAAATAATTTATTTTTATGTTTATAAAAGGGTACAAGTCATAAAACCTTCTTTCAGGGGTCTGTATCTATTAACACACAACAATTTATTTAATAAATTACCATTTCCTTATAACAATTCCAACAATGCTTGAAAAATGCACATTCTCATAAATAAGCTTCTTTCAATAATCTTCGCTCAAAAGCGTCGCTTCCACCTCGGCGATAGTCGCCCGCAGCCATGGTAATAAATACCAAACATTCGCGTACACGCCCGGATAGTTAGGTTGTCCACAACCGTTTCCCCATGATACCACACCAGCCAGTTTACCATTAACCAAGAGCGGTCCGCCTGAATCCATTTGGCAGGCATCTTTGCCACCAACATCCAACAAACCCGCACACAGCATAGCGTCTGTGATGCCACCCGCATAACGTTCGTCACATATCTCATTGCTGACGATCGGCACTTGCACTTCGTGCAAGAAGTCGGGAATCTGACCTTCTCCGTCTAAGCCCCAACCGGTTACTGTAGCGATGTCTCCAGCTTGCGGTTGCACTTCAGTTAGTTGAACTGATTTAATGGTGAAATTATTAATTGGCAACGCAGCGGCGAGTACCAACAAAGCAATATCGTTATCCACAAATTCTTCATCATATTCTTCATGCATCAGAATCTCTTTTACAGGTACAATTACCCCGTCACCACCATCGCGTTGATCCGTGCCTACAACAACCATAAGTTCGTTGCTCTCCAGATCATCAACGCAGTGTGATGCCGTTATGACAATACGATCTGAATATATGCTGCCACCACATGAATGGTCGTAGGGGTCTTCCGGTATAGTGGCATTCCTTTCACGTAGACTGACCTGATGAGGATACTGTATAATATTGACTACTTTACCGCCAACAATTCGCGAATCCGAGTCTTGATCGTTGACGAGATGAGTCATATCTGCGCTGGTCATGACCACCAAAAGAAAGGTAAAAGAGGCACACAAAATATTACACGCGTAGTTAGCCATTTTGCAATTCATCCGGGTATTGCCTTCCCGACACGCGAGTGGATACTGCCGCACTGCGAATTTTGTGACAAAATCTGAGTAAAATATTCTTACTAAAGTTAAAATTTATTAAAATGAAATATGCCCACTTGAGAATTAGGTAAGTTTCAGTGATAATAATGTATGTTTATATTAAAAACTTAGATAAAGTGATTTACTATTTTTGCGAAACTAATTTATTATCTGTTTCTTCAGTGTTGCCAACAATAATGAGTAGGACGGTAGCACTGACTGTAAACACATACCGTTATATTTGGATGGCCCAGGTATGGACAAGTTCATATCAATTTGGTACCAGATTACAATGCTGTCCGGTTGGTTGGTTGAAAAGGGCCACTCACATCATCATTAAATCCATTGTTCTCCTGGTGGTTACCAATTTAAGCCTTATTCAGCAGCCCAGTGGACTTGGTAAAAACCCTGCGGTGGAAAAGCACCGTAGCTACACAATGTCTCTTCAGTTGGAGTATTGAAAGCCGTGTTGAATGTCCCTTCTCATCCGGCTGAAGGCCGGGCGCTCGCATAGTTAATATTCGAGAGTCTCATCATCTTCCGGTCATGTTCCGCATTCCGCCGAATCCACTTTTTCATTTTTTAAGGTGTGACCTTAAGGGTAAATGCCCTGATTTGACCCCTACAATGTTACTAAGCTGTCTATCTCTATTGTTCTTTGCTTCAAACAAGTCAATACGGCAGCTTTGCGGAATTGTGTCTCCAGCTGTCCTCGAGTTACCTACTAAAAGTCCAGTTATTGCCTGCTTGCATAACCTAACGCTGTGAGACTTAGTATTGGCGCTACAAATAGCTTTAATTGCCGCTTAACTATCCACTAAAATGCCTTTAAACTGGCTGGTTAGAGCAGAAGTCCACTTGGCACCTTCTGTTATACCCACAATTTCGACCTGAAAGACTGAGTTGCAGTCGTTAAATTTGAAGCTACCTACGTTGTATGGATTACTACAGGATAAGTCTGATCCTGTTATTGTTTCATCCTTGGATTCGTCAGTGAATATGTAGACTTCGTCGTTGGAACTGTCATCACGGAACCATTGGTTTAATCTTCTCCACATTATATGTTTAGTTGCTCGTGGGTCTCCTTCACACGGTCGCAATGCCAGCTTAAACTGAGTTCATTAACAAGAGCGAGTATGATACCGTTTCCGTGCGATGTCTGGCTCCAATGACCTAAAATCTGGGTGGCAGAAAGCATTGCCTCATACTTCATTTGTGTATGTGTTGGCCGGATGTCAAGGATAGACTTAGTTGACATAATTTTCATTGAGCCTGTATACAGTACTGTTTAAAATCAAATACTGTTTCGACTCTTAATAAAAAGTTTCCATGAGAATAACTGTGATTAGTTTGGGAACCATTTGCAAAATGTTGTCGAATGCAAAGACTGATTTCTTCTACAAAGTTATCTCAAGTTTCGAATTAAATTATAGTTTACTTTTCATGTTGATAAATTGAATATACAAATATTTTCTTATTTCATTATTTGACATATTTCTTTACTGATTAATTAATATTTTAAAATAATCATTGTTGCTATTTTAGCTTTCTTGGTTGACAATAGATAAGATTAAGACTACCTTCAAATACTTTATTAATAAACTTATGAAGGCAACACTTTGCTGTTTTCGTGTAGGTATAAGCAGCTGTTATCCATACATAGAAGACGATTTTACAATTTCTTAGCAGTTTTTGTAATCCATGATTTTACAGATGGTATATCAGTATAAATAGCTGGATTCCCCTTATTGCCACAGCCGTTACCCCAAGAAGCCAAACCGACCAATTCATTGTTTACAACCAAAGGACTACCGCCTAATGCGCCGCAAGCATTGTTACTCTTAGCCAGGCCGCATACCATGCTCTTCAAAACATCGTCACTGCTATATCCATACTTTCCAGAAACGCAATCCTTTCGGCTTATGACACTCACAGTCATGTCCACCAAGTTATTTTTTGCATCCCAACCGCTGACTACGCCGCTAGTACCTGTCTTCGGCAATTTGCTCGCTACATTAATAGTACCCACGTTCACGGACTCTGCCAACTTCAGAAGGGCCACGTCATACGCATTAGTTTCTGGATCGAATTTTATATCAAAAGTACTGGCGGCAATTTTTACTACTCGACCACCGTTATTGACGGCAACAACCAGTTGGGAACTATCGTAGAAAGTCAAACACTGAGCAGCAGTAACAACAATATTGGTAGATATTAGAGCGCCAATGCAGACGCGTGTGCCATCGGTTCCCTGTATGGAGACGAGATAAGGGTGGGCCTTAATTGTAGTAGCTACGCCACCTTCAATTCCATCAGCGTACGTACTAGTGGCGAACGCTGAAATTAAGAGCAACAAACGACAAACTAACGA
Organism: Bactrocera tryoni; assembly: GCF_016617805.1. Lineage (NCBI taxonomy): Eukaryota > Metazoa > Arthropoda > Insecta > Diptera > Tephritidae > Bactrocera > Bactrocera tryoni. The sequence continues at coordinate 81,647,304 of NC_052501.1, forward strand.
AGAATACATCTTAACAAACACTGTTTTAACTCCACTCCTGACAATTAATAGCTTTCGAAGCTAAAATGTTTCTCTTTTTGTAGGCACTAACTTTTATAATTTGAAACAGTTAATAGCAATGATTTAGTACTAGTTTCATTAGCGAAAGAGTCACGACAAAAGTTTAAAAAATAAATGCAAGTTAAGGAACTGATAAGAAACCAGACAAATCAATGAACTTTCAACAAAATATCGCCCCTGCGTGGAGGGGGAAGAATATACTCGTGGTAAGGCACGCTTGTCGTAAGAGGCGACTAAAATCCACATGCACTGTGTCTGACATAGCAGGTCTTGTTTTAAATGTCAGCATGGTCTAAGTCAGAAATAGTGCTATAATATTAGCTAGAAATGATATTATTGACTTTATATTAATTCCTAAGATAAAGACATTTGTTGTTCAAGCGACAAATGTCACCAGTCACTGAGTTTGGGATTTTGGGAGCTCAACTGGTAGTAGCAAAAGCTACAAAGTCTCACCAGAGACTATAACCTGGTTTACTCCAATCTGCTCATTGGGTTTGGCCCTTTGTGGAATTCGTGGTGGCTGTGGTTTGTACCTAAATGCAGGCAGGGCATTTTGTCCAATGTGGAGTCGCATTGCGGCCGGGTGCCGGACCCAGAGTAAGGCAGAGGTTTTAGGTCGGCCACGTGTCCGACCAAGGCGGCTAGGATGTCCCTATCCACCCGAACCAATTGGAACCAAGGTATAAGTGCAGAATGCATTCATACTTTGGTTCTCCAAGGTATGAGTGTTGAATGCATTTATGCTTTGGGGCGCTGATCAACGTATTGTATTGATCTACGTGCTTCTAGAAATAGAAAGCACCGTGAGGTTAGGTCTTCGCAGGCAGGTACTCACGGGCTTAGTCAGACAGTCAGACCAACATCGTTCCTAATAATCGAACCGACTCAGAAATGACTGTCATTTAAACCCACCAAAACCTGATATGGTGTAAAGAAAATTTCGCTCGATTTCCTCCGAAATCGGTAAAGGTAGTTCCTACATAACGAACGAGCGGCTGGTCATTTTGTTCCGTTGGCACCAGGCCTTTTTGGAGGGTCGGGAAAATGTCGCTGATAAATGAGCAAATCCAAAGTGAAAACGATGCTCAAACAAAGGGTCAATCGAGTCCGACAAGACATCGCAGTCGATTGGAAGTTGCATCATAACAACGCCCCGGCTCACACCGCCTTTCTTGTGCACACCTACCTAACCAAAACCGACATCCCAACGCTTCCGCAGCCGCCCTATAGCCCAGATGTGCCCCCCGTCCTGTTTTTGTTTCCTTGCCTGAAAAAGCCGATGAAGGTAAAGCATTTTGAGACGACAGAGGGTATCCAAGCAACATGCACCTCGGATCTCAAGGATTTTCCTTAGAATGCCTTCGGTGACGCCTTCAATGTTTAGAAAACGCGCTGGCAGCGCTGCATCGACGCAGAAGGAGCTTATTTTGAAGATTTTTAAAGAATTGTAACATTGATTCAATAAATTTTTTTAAATCGACTCGGTCCTCTTAATTTCCGGACAAACCCCGTACATTCATTTTAGTGATCAAATATAGCGATGATAATGATAAAAACCGGCATATTTGTTCCACAACAGATTTTTAACGATAATGCGAATTGCTTAATAGACTTACTGCAACTGGCTTACAACTCTAGTACAGACCACGGAACAACTCACAAAATAGGCCTAATTTCGATACAAACATTAAGTTTAACTATCACAATAAAATACAGTCTTCTGCTTCAATCATAACTGTAATTTATTAACTAAATGTATAATAATACAATAAATTTAAAGTTGATTAGCGGTTTCAATGATCCACGAGCGCTCGGCTGCAATATTAGTGAAGACAGCCGGATTGCCCTTGTTGCCACAACCGTAACCCCAGGAAACCAAACCGACCAGCTGATTATCAACCACTAATGGATCACCAGCTTGACCATTACAAGCTTGCAGATTACTAGCAAGGCCACACAACATGGTATTCAACACTTCATCCTCGCTGTACTTATAGTCGCCGGAACCACATTCTTCGGCGTCAATTGTTCTCACTGCAACATCAACGAGACTGTTGTTGGCTGCCCAACCGGTCACCACACCTTTGGCACCGTTTGCCGGCAGTTCGCTGGCTAACTCAATGGAACCACTTTCCACTGATTCGGCTAATTTCAAAACGGCCACATCGTTCTCCATGGTGACAAAATCAAATCGCGGATTGAAACTTTGCGCCGCGATTTCAACGATTTTTTCGCCATTATTGACACCGACAGCCAGTTGGGAAGCATCGTAGAAAGCCAAGCATTGCGCAGCAGTCACAACGGTATTTTCATTAATCAAAGCACCACCACAGATTATAGGTGAACCATCTTTACCTTGTATTGAAACGAGGTAGGGATGCGCTTGTATGGTCGTCGGGACACCACCTTCAATATCGGAGGCGAATGTATTACTAGAGTATGCTAAGATCACTAGCAGGATAGTACAAGCAAATAACTTCGCCATTCTTTTTTTTTGACAGATAAACTATTTTAAAGCCACTATAGTTAACTTCGAGGTTTAAGTCTGTTAATTATGGTGTTAAATGTTCAACTATGCCCTACTCGATAATCGTGTGCCTTTATATACCATCAAAAGCGTCCAATATTTATTATGTGTGCTGCATTAACTGTTTACAGAGAATGCAGTTAATTGAGAACAAACCTATTTACTGCAATTCGATGTTTAATTGATTGTTCCAAACAAGAGTCGTAATATAATACATCATCTCTAAGGCACTAGACAATAGTTGTATGGCAACATTGTTGAGTCCAGGTGTTCTATCGCCTATTACGTAGTAGCTAAAGTTGAGTTTACTTGCTTGAAGCCTACGTCAGTTAATTCTAATATAGATTCTACAGTTTTTGTTTATCATAAAAGCAACGAAAGCACAATTGGAGAAAAATACACTTATGTCAGATACCACAAACCGCATGATCTTAAAGCCGCAAAGTGGAATAGCATGAGCTTATTAAATAATTAGTAGATCGGCTTTCGTGGAATTTGAGTTATAGAAACCATTGTCAGCTTCAAAGCAACATTGTCTACATTAAATTCATTTAATCTGTTATGTGGCCCTTGAGATACTCAGTAGCTCATATTACTGATAAGCTTTTAGCTGAATGATTTAAGAATCAGGTAACAAATGAATTATAAACAACATTTATTTTAGATATAAACTCATTTTATTTAATTAAGTTTTATATGGAAAAAAGTAACTCCATATTACAAGGACTTTGCCGAGCTGGAGATCCACGATGCTAAAGATGGAATATCAGTGAAGACAGCTGGATTACCCTTGTTGCCACAACCATAACCCCAGGAAACCAAACCAACCAATTTCTTGTTTGCAATCAAAGGACTTCCGGGGAAAGCGCCACAAGCATTTGCGTTAGTCGCAAGTCCGCACAACATTGTGGATAAGATTTCATCTTCACTGTAGCTGTAGTCACCTGAACCACATTCCGAGGTGCCAATGACAGTCTCCGCAATATCTACCAAGTTGTTGCTGGCGTCCCAGGTGGTCACCACACCACTAATTCCATTTGTTGGTTGTTCGCTGGCCACTGCGATGGTACCAACGCTCACTGCTTCAGCCAATTTCACTAGGGCCACATCATTCTCCATGGTGGTGAAATCAAAACCTGAATTGAAGGTGCTGCTGGCAATTTTCACGACTTTAGCGCCATTGCTGACACCGACCACCAGCTGTGATACATCGTAGAAATTCAAACACTGTGCTGCAGTGACAACCGTCTTTGTATCAATTAAGACACCACCACAGACTTTTGAGCCGTCGGTACCCTGTAGCGAGACGACATAGGGGTGTGCTGAAATCGTGGTGGCTACACCACCCTCAGCTCCATCAGCGTTGATGTTAGAGACGCAGGCAGCGATCACGAGCAAAACACTAGAAATGTATAACTTGGCCATCTTTATATGAACTGTAGTTCTCTTAATGGAGCTCAGCGATTAGTTCTTAATTTCTTTGGTGTCGAAATCTCAACTATGAATTATTCATACTTTCATGCTCTTATATACGTTCAAAAACCTGCTGCGCGCTTCTAAGCATTGTTTATTTTGTCTGCCGAAGGGAGAGAGAGTGGTAGAGTTTGGCTCAATCGGTAAGCAATTATAGCGTTATCTGTTAAATTACTAAAAGATTGTAGAATATAATTGTTTATTTTATTCTAAAAAGAAAAATAAGTTAAATTTCGCAGTAGAATAAGAGGTACATACATTCATACTATGGTAGTCGAAAAAGTGTTTTCGTATTTCTAATCAAACTTTAACTTTTTTTTTATATTCATACTAACAAATAAATAAACAAATAAATATGTTCCATTTTTTGCCATTTTTCCGCTAGAGACATTATTCCATCACTGTAAAACTTTCAACAGTGTAAATCGAAATTTCCAGAACGAAAGCTAGCGAGCTTTTGTTGTGCTACACGAATTGATACAGCATGGCCTCCGAAAACTTCACAAATTTCATTGGTCGCTTACGTGGCATTCCTTCCCTTTTTTATACAAAAATTTCAAAATATAGCGAATTTCTTCATTATTTTCACTCATTTTTGAAAAGCTGTAACTTTTTTCAACTTCCGTGAATTTAATTTTTTATTTTTTTTGGTTAAATGAAGCTTAAAATCTCACCTTTCCAACACGATATGGTATGATACAATGCGACTGGTAGCACTGGAGATATACGAGTGCAACGACATCTATGGACAAAATGCGAAAAGACTTTTTCGACTACCCAATATATGAGGTTTTAGTCACTTTTCATAATAACGGGTGTCAATTTTGTGTATAATTTATTTTATCAATAAGTCTGCCTTTTTTCTTCGTCAGGACATACATATGTTTTTTTATTTTTGACTATTTCCTTTTAATAATAAAAGCAACAAAAGTAATAAAATGAAATAGAAAAACATTAATAATAATAAAACTTCTGATGCCACAAATTAGAAGTCTAGATAAATTTTGTAAAGAAGTTTTAAAATGGGGACTTCCATCATATAATATAATGTATATCGCTCAATCTGGGTATTTTTTTTACTCAATGTTTTTCATTATCCAATCGCATAAAAGTGTTTTCCTGTGCCTGCCGCCGCTTTGCACACCCGAACATATTATTTATTACTGACATTATTAATATAGAACTAGCAGCCGAAACTTATGTTACTAAATTTTAATTATTTTTGTTAAATTTTGTCTGCAAATAACAAGGAGATTTCGTTTCACAAATAACCATAAGCACTTTTCCTTTTACTTACCCCGAACTAACGACATACAACTGTGCAAATAATAACTCAAACCGTAATTTGTGTGTCTATTCAGCCTGAACTAGCTAAGCAATTAATAATCAAATTATTTGAATATCGTTTTGTTTACTGTCTGTTCGCCCGCCCGTGCTAGCGATAACTTGAGTAAAAATTGTGTGTTTCTTGGATAATTGCTACGTGCACAAAATGCCGTTAAGCGGAAGTTTTTAAATAGGTACAGTCATACCAAAAATTAAGATACAAAACTGTATTTTGGTCTACCATAGTGAAGTATGGAGGGGCATTTGTAGATTAAATTTTTTAAAAACTAGGATTGAATCTACCAAATCTACCAAAATCGACTTTTGCACACAAAAAATGATAAAATCGATTGATAACCTGACCCATACTCCATATATCGGTAATCGGACTAAATCCCCTCCTACACACCATACATTACAATTTCAAGCACCAATGAAGTTATCGGAATAAAATTTTACACAAGCAATCCTCCTTAGGTTGTGCTATCTCTCGACTAAAAAATGTCAAATTTGGACCATAACTGTTCAAGCCCCCACATTTCGAATATATGAACCTTAGTATATATACATATATATTTTCACGTAGTTCCTAGTTGGAACATAGGGCCTCAATAAACAACTTATAATTAATTTTATTTACGGCTATAAATTTAATTTCTTTCCAAAACTTCTTCTCTGTGCTTCTGCTTCGACTTCCCGTCTCCAGGTGTTGGCTGGTGTCTCGCGTCTTCAGTAGATTCCAATCTAGCGCTGTTCTGCTAATGTCGTCTTAAGGCTTTCGTATAGTGTGGCCGATCCATTTCCATTTACGACGTCGAATTTCGATACGGACCGGTAGCTGTTTAGTTACGGTCCAGAAATTAATATTGCTAATAACGTTAGGCCAGAATATCCGCAAAATTTTTCGAAGACATCGATTACAAAAGGATTGCAGTGATTGTAAAACATTCGCTGCAATAATCCACGTCTCGCAGCCATATAATACAACGGATTTCACGCTTGAATCGAATATTTTTAGCTTCGTGCGTATGGATATATGTGTTGATCTCCAGACTTTATCCAACATTCCGAAGGTAGCGCGACCTTTGGATGTACGGTTTCGTATATCGGCTGCTGGTCCACCGTTTTTAGATATGATGCTACCTAAATAGCAGAACTCGTCGACTTCTTCGAGACATGTTCCAGCGATCTGTAGGTTTGGCTTTTCGGTTGTGTTGATGCGCGTGAATTTGGTCTTCGCTATATTAATTTTAAGTCCAGTTTGTGCGGCGAGATCACTAACAGCTTCTAGTTTCAAGGAAATGTGCAAATATTTATGGGACAACAGACAGAGCTACCGCTTAAACCCCAAGATATTCCTCTATTAGTCGCACACTATTGACGCATCACCAAATCCAATACCAAATTGAATAAAAGGGGAGATAGCACGCACCCCTGCCTGACACCAGTCCTGACTTGAATTCCGCTACTTAAAATATTTCCACACCTTACTCGACAACTAGCTCCTGAGACCAGCTGTTTTATTAGGTTAATTAATTTTTCCGGAACTCCTTTGCATACAAGGGCTCTCCAAATCGCATCATGTTTGAGAGTGTCAAACGCTTTCTCAAAATCGATAAAGCAAAGGTAGAGAGGAGTTCCCACTCTACCGACTGCTCTACAATCACTCGTAAGGTGTTGATGTGATCGACACATGAGCAATGGGGTCTGAAACCAGCTTGTTCTTTACGTAGCCCATGCATCAGCGAATCAGATAACCTTTTGTGAATTATATGCGTTATTATTTTATTCACCATACTTAGTAGTGTTATTCCTCTCCAGGGCTTAGTGCTTATAACTGATTTTTACCGAAAATGTGGTTAAAACTGTGAGATAATATTTTTTCAATAATTTTGTGCTCTTGTGTTAAAAATGGGTTAAATCGAGTTAATACTTCCTATAGTCCCTTACATTTACTTACTCAACATGATAACTTTCGAACTTCTGCTTGACTTTATACCACATATTTTGGTCAATATGTTAAATCTCTTAGCAAAATTAGTTGAACTTGTTAGCATAACGAATAATGCCAAAATTTAATGCAATCAGTTCAGACCATACCATAACCATAGTACAACAGATATAGTGATTTCCAAACTTCCACCTAAATTTTATGATAGCAACCAACAGAGGTAAGGAATACACATAATTGACCATGTATTATTAAACAAAATATTGTTTCGCTTTGAGTATGCGTGAAATCGGTCTAGACCTTGGTCTAAAGCTCATATTCTTGATAAAATTACTTCCGACTGTCTGGTTGTCTTTTCCTCATATATCCAATATATTAAATTAAGATTTTTTCTTTGTATATATGAAAGAGTATATAACTCTTGCGACATGTTGCAACAGAGTATAATACTCGTATAGTTTTGTTCACCTAAGCGAGGTAGATATAGGATTGTATAAATATAAATGATCTGGATGACCAAACGAGTGGAAATGAGTATTACTGTCTGTCTGCCCGTCCGTCCAAGCACAAGCTGTAACTATTGAATAGGTAAAAGGAAATAGGTTTAATGTATACAACTCCTAGAATACCAAGGCTACAATAACCACTAAGAATAAATCCCTTAAGCACCCCTACCGACAATGTAAAAATGGTAGAAATCGGAAGATAACATCCGGGTGACTTTATTCCATATGGTTGGTGATGGCACCACGGTAGTTCCCTGACTTTGAATCTAGTAAGTTGCAAGAGTTTAAATTATTCGTACACCACCTTACTTAGTCCTTCATTACTTGGTAATATAGTGGATCGTTCACTACGTAATTTCGTTTGATGAGAACAGCTGATCTTATTGAATTTTTTCGCAGCCAACTTCACACTTCACCGCCTTATGCTTATAGATTTGAACATCTGATATAATAAGGCTTGTTTGTAAAAAAAAAATCTTAAATTTTTAAGAATAATTTTTATTTGGTGCCCTGTCGATGATGAAAAATCGAGAAAAGCTATTTAATTATATAATGGAAAAAATACAATTCAAACAAGGCGAAAATTATGTGATGTGTGCGGATAAAATGTGTTGACCGAACGCCAATGTAACAATTGATTTGCAAAATTTCGTTCCGGCAATTTCGATCTTGGAAGGACTTTTGAGGCCAATGTGAATAAAATAAAATCATTGGTCGATGTAAATTGGCGAATAACAACTCGAGAGATTTCTGAAAATTTTAATTTGTCTAACGCGACCGTTTACAAACACATGAAGCGTCTAGGATTGATTTCAAAGCTTGACATATGGGATCCTCACGTTCTTACATAATGAAATTTGCTACGTCGCATTAACGACTGTGATTTTCTTATCAAACGTCAAAGAGTGACCCATTTTTGGAGCGCATTGTTACTGGTGACGCACAGTGGTTTGTTTACAAGTATGTACATATGTAAAACACAAAAGATTATTGTCTTAAAAGAATGAACCAGTTCAAACCACTTCCAAGGCCGATAATCACCAAACAAGGTTATCTTGTCTGTTTGGTATGATTTCAAAGGAATCGTTTTTTGAGCTTTTACCCCGTTAAGTGTTGCTCACATTACTTACTGATAAGTTTTCTGCTGAATGAATTAAGAATCAGGTAAGAAATGAATTATAAACAAATTTTATTTTAGATTTAACCTTATTTTATTTAATTAAATTTTATATGGAGAAAAGTAGCTCCATATTACAAAGACTTTGCAGAGCTGGAGATCCACGATGCTAAAGATGGAATATCTGTGAAGACAGCTGGATTACCCTTGTTGCCACAACCATAACCCCAGGAAACCAAACCAACCAATTTCTTGTTTGCAATCAAAGGACTTCCGGGTAAAGCGCCACAAGCATTTGCATTAGTCGCAAGTCCGCACAACATTGTGGATAAGATTTCATCTTCACTGTAGCTGTAGTCACCTGAACCACATTCCGAGGTGCCAATGACAGTCTCCGCAATATCTACCAAGTTGTTGCTGGCGTCCCAGGTGGTCACCACACCACTAATTCCATTTGTTGGTTGTTCGCTGGCCACTGCGATGGTGCCAACGCTCACTGCTTCAGCCAATTTCACTAAGGCCACATCATTCTCCATGGTGGTGAAATCAAAACCTGAATTGAAGGTGCTGCTGGCAATTTTCACGACTTTAGCGCCATTGCTGACACCGACCACCAGCTGTGATACATCGTAGAAATTCAAACACTGTGCTGCAGTGACAACGGTCTTTGTATCAATTAAGACACCACCACAGACTTTTGAGCCGTCGGTACCCTGTAGCGAGACGACATAGGGGTGTGCTGAAATCGTGGTGGCTACACCACCCTCAGCTCCATCAGCGGTGATGTTAGAGACGCAGGCAGCGATCACGAGCAAAACACTAGAAATGTATAACTTGGCCATCTTTATATGAACTGTAGTTCTCTTAATGGAGCTCAGCGATTAGTTCTTAATTTCTTTGGTGTCGAAATCTCAACTATGAATTATTCATACTTTCATGCCCTTATATACGTTCAAAAACCTGCTGCGCGCTTCCAAGCATTGTTTATTTTGTCTGTGGAAGGGAGAGAGGGAGGTAGAGTTTGGCTCAATCGGTAAGCAATTATAGCGTTATCTGTCAAATTACTAAAAGATTGTAGAATATAATTGTTTATTTTATTCTAAAAAGAAAAATAAGTTAAATTTCGCAGTAGAATAAGAGGTACATACATTCATACTATGGTAGTCGAAAAAGTGTTTTCGTATTTCTAATCAAACTTTAACTTTTTTTTTATATTCATACTAACAAATAAATAAACAAATAAATATGTTCCATTTTTTGCCATTTTTCCACTAGAGACATTATTCCATCACTGTAAAACTTTCAACAGTGTAAATCGAAATTTCCAGAACGAAAGCTAGCAAGCTTTTGTTGTGCTACACGAATTGATACAGCATGGCCTCCGAAAACTTCACAAATTTCATTGGTCGCTTACGTGGCATTCCTTCCCTTTTTTTATACAAAAATTTCAAATTATAGCGAATTTCTTCATTATTTTCACTCATTTTTGAAAAGCTGTAACTTTTTTTCAACTTCCCTGAATTTAATTTTTTATTTTTTTTGGTTAAATGAAGCTTAAAATCTTCGTCAGGACATACATATGTACATATGTTTTTTTATTTTTGACTATTTCCTTTTAATAATAAAAGCAACAAAAGTAATAAAATGAAAAGGAAAAACATCAATAATAAAACTTCTGTTGCCACAAATTAAAAGTCTATATAAATTTTGTAAAGAAGTTTTAAAATGGAGACTTCCATCATATAATATAATGTATATCGCTCAATCTGGGTATTTTTTACTCATTGTTTTTCATTATCCAATCGCATAAAAGTGTTTTCCTGTGCCTGCCGCCGCTTTGCACACCCGAACATATTATTTATTACTGACATTATTGATATGTATGTATGTATATGTGTATTATGTTACTAAATTTGAATTATTTTTGTAAAATTTTGCCTGCAAATAACAAAGAGATTTACTTACTCCGAACTAACGACATACAACTGTGCAAATAATAACTCAAACCGTAAATTGTGTGTCTATTCAACCTGAACTAGCTGTGCAATTAATAATGAAATAAATTGAATAGCGTTTTGTTTACTGTCTGTTGGCCCGCCCGTGCTAGCGATAACTTGAGTAAAAATTGTGTGTTTCTTGGATAATTGCCACGCGCACAAAATGCCGTTAAGCGAAAATTTTTAAATGGGTACAGTCATACCAAAAATTAAGTTATAAAACTGTATTTTGCTCTAGTGAAGCGTGGAGGGGCATTTGTAGATGAAACTTTTTGAAAAGTGGTTGATCCAACTACCACCACTCACCTAAATCTACCAAAATCGTCTTTTGTACCAACTGTGTGAAAATTAATGAAATCGTTTGAGAACCGGATCCATAACCCAAATAACCGTTTTGAAAATTTTGCGATTACTAATTATATAAATACATGTATGTGCGAAAACCAATTTCACAAATCTATATGGTGCTTATGAGAAATCGGTATAAAAATTGAACAATGAGCGTGGCCCGCCCACCTTTGGTTGAAGTCCCATATCTGATGTACTACTTGAATTTACTGTATAGCAATATCCTATTATTATTACAAGTATACATATTACTTACTTACCACCGTACCATTCACAGTAAGCAATGACTCAAATAAAGTTGAACCGCGTACATTAATCAATACCTTTCTTTGGTGATGAACTTGCAAACGTATTTGATCGATTTCATCAAACTGCAATATTAAACATTGATATAAGTTTTGAATGTGAATTAGACAATAAGGGTGAATATAGTACGATCCATGTGTTGTCAACTTCGATATTCACTCTTCTAAGTTGAATGCTGAATGTTCTGTTATCTGGCGAGCGACGCTGATAGAGTTGATTTCCATCATTTCCAGTTTGTGTTTCCGAAAAAAAAGCACGTGGATAGTGTTTCGTGCATTTATTGTCAGACATACAAACCAAAGAGATGAACCATATTGGTTTCCACAACTTCGTATAATACTGGATTTTTCTCTACATGTGGAATTTCCGCAGAAATGATTTCATCAATTTGATCTGGTGTAACCATCATCCTAAAAGGAATGTTTGCGTGTTGCATACCTCACTTTTGCCACTCAACAAAGTACATCTAGCATCCAACAGCACCACATATACGTTGCTTCAAGATAAAGTCAATCAAACATCGTAACTGTTGTTTGAAAAGTCGTGCTGTGACATCGTGACGATCGCTTGCTGATTGGCCGCGATTCATAATTCCGCACATACATACATATGTATGGGAGTACTCAGTTATGTGCCTTGGGCTGCCAATGTACATATGTTGACGCCAAAAAGAACGCCGAGCGATATTAGCATCGTAACATATTTCAATCTGTAATTGAGCACTTTGTGTGAAGCACAAATAACGTTTTCACTGAATAAATTTCAATAATTTTATTTTTGAATAACCGGAATAAAGAAAGCAAACGACAGATTTGACAATTGAAAAACAAAAAAAAAAAAATTGAGAATAAAAATGTTTGTATGTAAAGTTACTTTTTTGGAATTGTCCAATTTTCCGACTTTTCCTAACGAAAAGCATACGGTTTTTTTATTTCTAAACTTTCCCCGATCCACAGCGAACAACCTCTGAAAATTTAATTAAGATTGGTTCAGTCGTTCTCGAGCATTAACGTTACTAACAAACAAACATTCACTCGTTTGTATGGAAAAAAGAAAAGGGCTCTTTTTAGGGGCTTTCCGGAAATTATTCGAAAAAAAACCTTTTTTGAACCTCAGTGAACATTAAAAAAAAAGAATTGGCCAAATTGGTCCAGGCGTTGTTGAGTTATGCGCTTAGCAACACATTTTGCGATTCATTCTTATATCTATAAGATACATATCGTCACCTGAAATGCAAAATAACGTAACAACATTTTCGGAAATGTACAATGGCATGAATGAAACATGTAATAAAATGGAACATGAGTGAAACAAAATTTTAATATTGGTTAAAACTGGTTTATATCTGACCGCAGAACCTGAAAATGTTGAACATATGTAATATACGTATTATGTACGTAATGTGATTACGCTTCACTAATCAATAAGACACTCAATTTCGAATTTTTTGATGATACGTTATTTTGCATTTCAGGTGATGACATATATGTTATGTGTGAATGACCAGGATGAGGAGACGAGTTGAAATCCAGGTAACTGTCTGTTTGTCGGTTCATCCGTATAAGCTGCAACTTTTAAAAAGGTGGCATGGCCCCGCCCTCCAATAGGTTTAGTGTATATAATTCCTAGACCATTAAATCTACAATTGCCAAATTCACTCAAGATAAGTCCCTTAATTGCTCCTGCCGAAAATGTACAAACGGTACTGTTAAAAACTATTAGAAGGGTGATAAATCATTAACTAAATACGGCAGAGGCTTTCAATAAAGTTACATATCTTAGGACCTGATAGACCGGTTTCAACCAAATTTGCTACAAACATTCCTCTAACATTCTTAAGTTACAATACTAAAATTACAACCACGCCTCCTTCCATATAACATAATTTTAAATTCCATCTGACTCTTTCCTTTCCAGTGTACAAATCAAAAAGCAATTAATACAACGCGATAAAACTTTACATGAATAATGCCTGTGCAAGACCCTAGGTACCCATTACCTATAGTTGACTTTTTACCGCAATTATCAGTCAACGCGTGAGATATACTATAATTGAAATACAGGGATAAACTTCTTCTGATAATAGCATGTCTCTGTGTCAAAATTGGTTTGAATCGTATCAATACTTCCCTTCGAACTTCCAACTCGAAGCTTGACTTATGGAATCCTCACGTTCTTACACAATGAAATTTGCTTCGTCTCATTAACGATTGAGATTTGATTTTCTTATCAAACGTCAAAGAAGTGACCCATATTATGAAGCGCATTGTTACTGGTGGCGCACAGTGGTTTGTTTACAAGAATGTGAAGTACCAAAAATCATTGTCTAAAAAGGATGAACCATTTCTATCCCCTTCGAATACCGATAGTCACCAAAAAAAGATTATGTTGTCTGCTTGGTATAATTTCAAAGGAATCGTTTTTTGAGCTTTTTCCCCGTAAAGTGTAGCTCACATTACTAACTGATAAGTTTTTTGCTGAATGAATTAAGAATCAGGTAACAAATGAATTATAAACAAATTTTATTTTAGGTATAAACTCATTTTATTTAATTAAACTTTATATGGACAAAAGTAACTCCATATTACAAGGAGTTTGCAGTTGACACTACCCACGATTCTAAAGATGCAATATCAGTGAAAACAGCTGGATTACCCTTGTTGCCACAACCATAGCCCCAGGAAACCAAACCGACCAATTCATTGTTTACAACCAAAGGACTTCCGGGTAAAGCGCCACAAGCATTTGCGTTAGTCGCAAGTCCGCACAACATTGTGGATAATATGTCATCTTCACTGTAGCTGTATTCACCTGAACCACATTGCGCGGTGTCAATGACAGTCACAGGGATATCTACCAAGTTGCTGCTTGAGTCCCAGGTGGTCACCACACCGCTAACACCGTTCGTTGGTTCTTCCGTGGCCAATTCAATGGTTCCAACACTCACTGCTTCAGCCAATTTCACGACGGCTACATCATTTTGCATGGTGGTGAAGTCAAAACCGATATCGAAGGTACTATTGGCAATTTTTACGACTTTAGCACCATTGCTAACGCCGACCACCAGTTGTGATACATCGTAGAAATTCAAACACTGTGCTCCAGTGACAACGGTCTTTGAATCAATTAAGACACCACCACAGACTTTTGAGCCGTCGGTACCTTGTAGTGAGACGATATACGGATGTGCTGAAATTGTGGTGGCTACACCACCCTCAGCTCCATCAGCGTTGGTGTTATAAACGCAGGCTGCGATCACCAGCAAGAAACTAGAAATGTATAACTTGGCCATTGTTATATGAACTGTAGTTCTCTTAATGGAGCTCAGCGGTTAGTTCTTAATTTCTTGGATGTTGAAATTTCAACTATAAACTATTCATTTTTTCTTGCCCTTATATACTCTCATAAACCTGCTGCGCGTGTCTGCCGAAGAGCGAAAGAGAAACAGATGTTTGCCTACAATGGATTATATAATTGTTTATTTTAATCTAATTGCAAAAAAGAATGCCAATTGCACAATAACATATTAACCATAAGAGGCGTTAACCAATTTTCATAGTAACGGGTGTACAATTTTGTCTCAAATTTTATGTTTCAATAAGTTTGCCTCGACTTTACGGTAGGAAGTATTGTTGGCTTAAAGCTTGCACCTGTCCCGGCATGGCACCCCTTAAATATGGTCTTTATTTTTATACTCTTGCAATATGTGGCTACAGGGGATAATGGTTTTGTTCACCTTACGGTTGCATGTATCACTTAAAATTAATCGAGATAGATATACACATGGTTATTTATATAGATGATCAGGATAACGAGACGAGTGACTGTCTGTCCGTCCGTCCGTCCGTGGATGAAATCGGAAGATAATTCCGTCCACTCCCCATATAACAGTACTGTTAAAAACTACTTAAAGTGCGATAAATAAATGACTAAATATGCAAGAGACATTAAATTTCCACCCCAGTTGGTATGAGAGTACTCTGTGGGAGCCTATGAAAAAATTAACTATGGGCCTAGCACCGCCCACTTTTACATAGATGAAATCGTATATATCGAGACCCACACAACCGATATCGGCTGAATTTAGTCCGTAGCATTCCTTTACATTGCTTTATTGCAGTGTAAAAATAGTCAAAATCGGACTACAGTCACGCCTACTTCCCATATAAAATAATATTATATTCCATTTGAAGCTTTCACTTTCAAGTATACAAATCAGGAAGCAATTGATATAACAGAATAAAACTTTGCACTAATATTTCCTTTAAGGTTGACACCTTATGACCAAAAATTGTTCTAATCCAACCAAAGCTGTTCAAGCCCCTCGGTACCGAATATATGGACTCCAGTATCAGAAAATGACTTTTGACCAAAAAATCGACAAATTCAGAGAGAACTTTTCCTAATAATAGTATGTCTGCATCAAAAGTCATCTGAATTGTGTTAATACTTCCCTGAACCCCCATATACATATGTTATATAAAGATTTTCGAACTTCTGGGTTACTTTATAACGCATATATCGGCCACAATGTGATTAATCTCAATGAAAATGAAAGAGCATGAAAATTTTGGTTTTTCTGGTTACTTCGGAACTTAGCCTTTCCTTACTTGTTATACCTATAATCAGCTATCGCTCATGTTCTTTATAACAATTATTTTATTTACAGTTTGTCTGCATTGTGTCCAAAAATAAATTTTTGTTTTATTAGTAAATTAATAGTAAGAAATAGGAATTAGTATTTTGTTTATTTTTCTACACTTCTTAGTTTTCCGGTTGACTTTATACCATATACACATCAGGGGCTGATCCAGAGGAGAATTTTAGGGGGGGAACTATACAAATTTTTACTTGAAACTCAAAATTTTTTTCTTCACAGAATATCTCATATGTTGGAAATAATGTATAATTTTGAACTTTTGGAAGAGGAACTCTCCGCCCCCCTGGATCCGCGCCTGATACACATTCTATTATTGATCTATTTATAAGCCTAGCCGTGCTAGCAAAATTAAAAGAACTTATTCGTATAACAAGTAATATCGAAAGTTAATACCATCAGTGCAGACGATGCTCTAACCATAATATATATGGTTATATAGTGACTTCCGAATTTCCACCTAACTTTAAGCCTTTTGTATTGGTTACTATGAGTGGTCTGGTGGAGAAGTATTTTATGGTTTAACTTTGAATATGAGTGAAATCGGGCTAAACCGTGCTCTAAACCTCATATTATTTATAAATGTCTTTATTTTCTCTCTCCTCATATACCCAATATAATAAATTCAGCTTCATTGCTTGATTTGAATATAAATATTTAGAAACGAAGCAAAATATAGTAATGAAAGAAAGTGAGCCTCTGATCTATAATTATTAATCTTATTGATTTTAAACAATTTTCAGTAAATTTAAAATTTATTAATCTTAATTTTTTGTTTTTTATACTCTTGGAACGAGCTACTACAAAGTATAATAGTTTTTCGAGATAGATATAGATTTATGTCCGTCCTGGATCAGTCTGCCCTGTGTCTGTCTGTACAAGCTGTAGCTTGAATAAAAATTTATAATCGTAATGAAACTTAGTACTGAATACGATACAGGACTTCATAGGAGCCGAGATAAAAACTGGACGACGGGACGATTTCATCAAAATTTGGCACGTGACATACTTCTCACATACCAACAATCACGCCTACTTCCCATATAACCCAATTTTAAACCATATTTTATTCTTCAAATAAATCAAATAAAGCACCAATTAGTGTAACGTGGTTAAACGTTGCCCGAATATTGCTTTCAAAATATGCCACCTAATGACTAAAAATTGTCCATATCCAAACAAAACTCTTCAAGCCCCGTACCGAATATATGAACCCGAGTACCTGTAATTGAATCTTTACTGCAAATATCGCTCAATAAGTGAGACATGTATATAATTGAAATTCAGTGAGAATCCTTTCCTTATAACAGTATATCTGTGTGTCAAAAGTGAGCTGAATCGCGTGAATACTTTCCTTTGTTTCCATGTACCACATAAAGATTTTCGAACTTCTTGTTGACTTTACACCGCCTATATCGACCAACATGCGAGTTATCTCAATTAAAATGAAAAAGCGATTTTACTCATAATAATCTAACGTTGTGCCTAAAATGTAAGAAATTAGGGGAAAACTTAACCTAAATCGGGTCGATACTACTAGCAACTCACATACACCACATACCATATGTATAATATACATACCGATTATGTCGGTCAGTGTATGAGTTACTATATACGTATATATTTTTTTTCAAAGAATATTTTTCTGAAACAGGATTTGAAAACTTTCAAATTGGACAAAGTTCAACCTTCCAACTGTTGGCAGACTATACGTTCTGAAATAATCAGTCGGTCTCAAACTCCTCTTTTATGGTTAATAAGGGAAAGGTATTTGTTGCTAGGAGACCACTCCTGAATTCAAGAAATTCCTATAATTTGAATGACATGAGCTATTCAAGGAATAATAAAACATTTTTATTGTAGTTATAAGCTCAATTTATTTAATTAAATTTTAAAATGCAAAAAATTGCACCATTTTACAAAGCCTTTGCAGTTGACTTTACCCACGATTCTAGAGATGCAATATCAGTGAAAACAGCTGGATTACCCTTGTTGCCACAACCATAGCCCCAGGAAACCAAACCGACCAATTTCTTCTTTGAAACCAAAGGACTTCCGGGTAAAGCGCCACAAGCATTTGCGTTAGTCGCAAGTCCGCACAACATTGTGGATAATATGTCATCTTCACTGTAGCTGTATTCACCTGAACCACATTGCGCGGTGTCAATGACAGTCACAGGGATATCTACCAGGTTGTTGCTCGAGTCCCAGGTGGTCACCACACCACTAACACCGTTCGTTGGTTCTTTTGTGGCCAGTTCGATGGTTCCAACAGTCACCTCTTCGGCCAATTTTACGACGGCTACATCATTTTGCATGGTGGTGAAGTCAAAACCGATATCGAAGGTACTATTGGCAATTTTTACGACTTTAGCACCATTGCTAACGCCGACCACCAGTTGTGATACATCGTAGAAGTTCAAACACTGTGCTGCAGTGACAACGGTTTTTGAATCAATTAAGACACCACCACAGACTTTTGAGCCGTCGGTACCTTGTAGTGAGACGATATACGGATGTGCTGAAATTGTGGTGGCTACACCACCCTCAGCTCCATCAGCGTTGGTGTTATAAACGCAGGCTGCGATCACCAGCAAGAAACTAGAAATGTATAACTTGGCCATCTTTATTTTGACTGTAGTCTAATGGAGCTCAGCGGTTAGTTCTTAATTTCTTGGATGTTGAAATTTCAACTATAAACTATTCGTTTTTTCATGCCCTTATATACTCTCAGAAACCTGCTGCGCGCTTCTAAGCATTGTATATTTTGTCTGCCGAAGAGCGTAAGAGAAACAGATGTTTGTCTACAACGGATTATATAATTGTTTATTTTAATCTAAATGTAAAAATAAGTTCAATTTAACTATAACAAATTAACCAAATGAGGTTTTAACCGGTTTTCATAACAACGGATGTACAATTTTGTCTCGAATTTTATGTATCAATAAGTTTGCCTCGACTTTACGGTAGGAAGTATGGTTGGCTTAAAGCTTGCACCTGTCCCGGCATGGCACCCCTCAAATATGGTCTTTATTTTTATACTCTTGCAATATGTGGCTACAGGGGATAATGGTTTTGTTCACCTAACGGTTGCATGTATCACTTAAAATTAATCGAGAAAGATATACACATGGTTATTTATATAGATGATCAGGATAACGAGACGAGTGACTGTCTGTCTGTCCGTCCGTCCGTGGATGAAATCGGAAGATAATTCCATCCACTCCGCATATAACAGTACTGTTAAAAACTACTTAAAGTGCATTAAATAAATGACTAAATCTGCCAGAGACATTAAATTTTTCACCCCAGATGGTATGAGGGTACTCTGTGGGAGCCTATGAAAAAATTAACCGCCCACTTTTACATAGATGAAATCATATATATCGAGACCCACACAACCGATTTCGGCTGAATTTAGTCCGTAGCATTCCTTTACATTGCTTTATTGCAGTGTAAAAATAGGCGAAATCGGACTACAGTCACGCCTACTTCCCATATAAAATAATATTATATTCCATTTGAAGCTTTCACTTTCAAGTATACAAATCAGGAAGCAATTGATATAACAGAATAAAACTTTGCACTAATATTTCCTTTAAGGTTGACACCTTATGACCAAAAATTGTTCTAATCCAACCAAAACTGTTCAAGCCCCTCGATGACGAATATATGGACTCCAGTATCAGAAAATGACTTTTGACCAAAAAATCGACAAATTCAGAGAGAACTTTTCCTAATAATAGTATGTCTGCATTAAAAGTCAGCTAAATTGTGTTAATTCTTCCCTGAATCCCCATATATGTTATATAAAGATTTTCGAATTTCCGGGTTACTTTATACCACATACAAGTATATCGGCCACAATGGGATAAATCTCAATGAAAATGAAAGAGCATGATGATTTTGGTTTTTCTAACAAATCTTATCCCGAATATGTCGGTTAGTGTATATATCGCAGTTACATACATATATATCGTATACGTATGTATAAAAAATATACATATGTATAAAAAAATCTCTAGTTAAAGGTATAAAATGTTCGGTTACTCCCAAACTTAGCCCTTCCTTACTTGTTTCTATTATATTAACCGTTATTATTGATATACCTATAATCGGCTGTCACAATTATTTTATTTACATTTTGTCTGCATTGTGTCTAAAAATAAGTTTTGGTTTTATTAGTAAACATTAATAATTTTTGCCATAGAATTTTCTATACAACTGAATTAGCGAAGTAATTAATAGTAAGATATAGGAATTAGCGTTTTGTTTACTTTTCTATACTTTTCAGTTTTCTGGTTGACTTTTTACCATATACACATGGGCCAATATGTCAAAAGTTAATGCCTTCAGTTCAGACAAATCCCTAACCCTAATATACCGGATATAGTGATGATTGCGATGAGTGATCTCGTGGAAAAGTAGTTTTACTAAAGTGGTTTAATTGTGGTTTAGCTTTGAATATGAGTAAAATCGGTCTAAACCGTGCTTTAAACCTCATATTATTAATAAATATCTTTCTATTATTTCTCTTTATTTCTTTTTCCTTGTATATATACATATTGAAAGTCTGACCTATCTGTATATATAAAAATTATGTGTCACGTTGTTTGTCCGCGATGTACTCCTAAACTATTGAACCGATTTTAGAAGATAGGATAGTAAAAACAATCTATAAATAAAAAATACAGTGAAAGCTCTATTGAATGGGCGCTCTATTAAGCGGATATCTCCATTAACCATGCACATTGGCCGGTCCCACAATTTGTTGATGTTTATTAAGTACAATCTATTAAGTTGACAACTCTATTAACTGGACAGAAAGGCTGGTAACCAGACATTGAGAAAGCAACTTTAAATTCGTTATTTTTTCCAATGAAATTTATTTGTACGGATATACATTTTCAAAATTAAACCTCAAGTGCAATCCCTTGGATTCTTATACCGACAAT
The DNA here is from genome assembly GCF_016617805.1 of Bactrocera tryoni. Lineage (NCBI taxonomy): Eukaryota > Metazoa > Arthropoda > Insecta > Diptera > Tephritidae > Bactrocera > Bactrocera tryoni. The sequence continues at coordinate 81,668,530 of NC_052501.1, forward strand.
AGAACTAATATCAGGATTTTCCAACATCCGATTGACTTTACACCATAAGCTTGGTGATGATGATACCCAGGGTACGTTTTATTGGTATGTGGTATGTTAATAGTATGTGGTATTGGCAAAAATAGATAAATCTGATCCATACTACCCCCAACTCACATACACCACATACCTTGTGTATAATATACATACCGATTATGTCGGTCAGTGTATGAGTTACTATATACTCATATATTTCTTTTCAAAGAATATTTTTCTGAAACAGGATTTGATAAGTCTCAAATTGGACAAAGTTCAACCTTCCAACTGTCAGCAGACTGAACCTATACGTTCTGAAATAATCAGTCGGCTTCAAACCCCTCTTTTATGGGTAATAAGCGAAAGGTATTTGCTGTTAGGAGACCACTCCTAAACTCGACGACACCTAACTATAGTTTTTTGAAAAGTAAAAATTGATGATTCGACAAATTCATGTCAATTTGAATGATATGATCTAACCAAGAAATAATAAAACATTTTTATTTTAGTTATAAGCTCAATTTATTTAATAAAATTTTAAAATGCAAAAAAACGCACAATTTTACAAGGACTTTGCAGTTGACTTTACCCACGATTCTAAAGATGCAATATCAGTGAAAACAGCTGGATTGCCCTTGTTGCCACAGCCATAACCCCAGGAAACCAAACCGACCAATTTCTTCTTTGAAACCAAAGGACTTCCGGGTAAAGCGCCACAAGCATTTGCGTTAGTCGCAAGTCCGCACAACATTGTGGATAATATGTCATCTTCACTGTAGCTGTATTTACCTGAACCACATTGCGCGGTGTCAATGACAGTCACAGGGATATCTACCAAGTTGCTGCTTGAGTCCCAGGTGGTCACCACACCACTAACACCGTTCGTTGGTTCTTTCGTGGCCAGTTCGATGGTTCCAACAGTCACTGCTTCGGCCAATTTCACGACTGCTACATCATTTTGCATGGTGGTGAAGTCAAAACCGATATCGAAGGTACTGCTGGCAATTTTTACGACTTTAGCACCATTGCTAACACCGACCACCAGTTGTGATACATCGTAGAAGTTCAAACACTGTGCTCCAGTGACAACGGTCTTTGAATCAATTAAGACACCACCACATACTTTTGAGCCGTCGGTACCTTGTAGTGAGACGATATACGGATGTGCTGAAATTGTGGTGGCTACACCACCCTCAGCTCCATCAGCGTTGGTGTTATAAACGCAGGCTGCGATCACGAGCAAAACACTAGAAATGTATAACTTGGCCATCTTTATTTTGACTGTAGTCTAATGGAGCTCAGCGGTTAGTTCTTAATTTCTTGGATGTTGAAATTTCAACTATAAACTATTCGTTTTTTCATGCCCTTATATACTCTCAGAAACCTGCTGCGCGCTTCTAAGTATTGTATATTTTGTCTGCCGATAGCGTAAGAAAAACAGATGTTTGTCTACAACGGATTATATAATTGTTTATTTTAATCTAAATGTAAAAATAAGTTCAATTTAACTATAACAAATTAACCAAATGAGGTTTTAACCGGTTTTCATAATAACGAGTTCTATATATCAATATGTCTTTCTTGACTTTTCGCCAGGAAGTATATTAACCGTTATTATTGACATATGTACCTGAAATCAGCTGTCGCACATGTTCTTTAACAGTTATTTTATTTACATTTTGTCTGCATAATTTCTAAAAATAAATTTTCTTTTCATGAGTAAACATTAGCAATTTTAGCCAAAGCAATTTGAGTACATTTGTACGTAACTGTAATAACTCAAAGCGTTAGTTATGTCGCTATTCAACCTGAATTGGCAAAGTAATTATGAGTAAAAAATAAAAACTAGTCTAATGGAGACCCTTTAAAATATATTTGTATGTATATAAAGAATCAGCATGGCAAGCTGAGTCGATTAAGCCATGTCCGTGTGTTCGTCTGTATACGCATATGCGTACTATTCCCACATTTTTTGAGATATTGTAATTTTGCGAAACGCTGAAAAGGACGAAATTGTTCAAACCGGATTTCTATAGCGTATAGCTGCCATATACAATAAACTGAACGATCGAAAAAAATGCTTGTATGGAAAACTTTTTCATTTGACGAGATATCTTCAAGAAATTTGGCTTGGAATATTGACTAAGGCAAGGATGTTCAAATCGAGCCACTATCTACCTACCATTCAAAATAATCGATAAAAATCAAGTACTTGTGAGAAGTATATCGTATTTGTAATGAGTATATATGTACATATGTAGGTTCGGTGCAACCGAAGTTGGTGCCGCCATAATAACTAATCAAAATATATAACATTAAGTTAATCAAAAGTGTAGAAATCCGAATATTCGCTAAATGACAATGACGGCCATAGTATTGCTTGCCGATGTTTCATACTACTGTCATTAAAATAAGGGACGGGGCGTATGAGTGACTTTTTACGTAAATAGATTTTAAATAAACTGGGAGAATTTAAGCAGAGAACGTAAAAGAATAGAGAAGGTTCACGGCGCGGAGAGCGTAAAAAATATTTTTGGCTAACAAAATGCGATGAGCGTGTTTCACCACAGCAAGATCAGAAGGAGAAATCTTAACAGTGGCGCGTGAACAGAGCTGAGCATTCAATGAAAATTATGCTCAGAAATATACATTGCTATTACAGACGTATGTTGGCCTTTTGCTTATATTTTTATACATATGTACGTTTGCATGCCATCATATTAATTGATATGATTATCATTTGATAACATTATGATAATATACGTTCTCTGATTTAAGTAATATTGTTCAATGTCACATCTTTTTTCCTGAATGATTCCAGTGCTAACTATTGATATTCAAACAATTTCTAATTATTGCGATTTTAATAATGAGTGATTCATTGTGTCTGCCAGGTAATATGTATAGTAGACAATAAATTGATTTAAGAAACTTCCTAAAAGTATGCTTAGCAAATTGTTGAATATCAATATTATATTTTAAAATATAGATACATAACACTGGCCTACACTCATTTTGGTGCCTAAGATTTTATACCTAATTTTGGATGTATTTTGTGAGTTGATACGAGAAAACAAGTCACATTTTCCATATCAGCTCTTGTTCATAAGAAAGAAGAAAAAAACATCTAGTAGCGAGAATGTAGTTCATCCTACCTACTATACCGACTACTGATGTGCACAGAGCTGCACCAAGCCAAAAAATTTTTTTTGTAGGCCGGTGTAATTGTAAGCCATCTAAGAAGAAACGAGTTAGTTTCTACTAGAACACTTTGTTGTATTAGCGGGTACTACTAACTCTCATTTACATATTTATAGTACATATTGACATGCAGCGGCATTACAAATTATAATAAATATACATAAATACATGTATGTAAGGAGTTCGCTATTGTTTGAGAGTCCGCAAACGAAACATGACTTAAATTTGATATTCGGTACAGGTGCTAAATAATAAAAGTTTTAATAAAACTCAAACATTGATTTATGGAAAAAATAAACGAAATAAGTTTTTACGGTCCAAATTAGGTACAAATACGATACAAATCAGGTAACAAATTATAAAAGTTTTCAATAACTCGTCCATGGACTTATGGAAAAATAAACGCAATAAATTTTTACGGTACAAATCATGTATCAAAAAATTTTGCAATAGCTCGATCGGAGTTTTTCGGAGAAAATAAACGCAATAAATTTTTATGTTTTTATTATTTTTATTATTTTTGAATGTAAAACTATGTAATATATAACTAAGTTTTTTTATTATCGACAATATTACTTTTAAATTATATATACATACATACATACATAGTATATTTTCGCATTTATTGGGATTTTTAATGATTTATTTAATCCACTGCATTCAAGAGAAATCGCAGTCTACAGCTTTTTTATCGTCTTTTTGATCCATTTTCGTAGCTTATTTACATTTGTGTATACGGCTGGATTGCCTACATTGCCACAACCATAACCCCATGATACCAAACCGATCAACTTCTTCTTATACACCAAAGGACTACCCGGTTCACCACCGCAAACGTACCTATTATAGGCCTGAGCGCAAAACATGTTATCCGTTATATCGTCTTCATTGTAAACATATTCCCCGGATCTGCATTTCTTTGCATTAATTATGCGCACAGTCACATCTTCCAATTGTCGACTTTGACTCCAACCGGTGACCACGCCACTTCTGTCGGTCTTCGGTTTTTCTCCAGCCACCTTTATCTCACGCTTCGCTGATGATTTTGCCACATTTTTCACCAACTTCAATACGGCCACATCACTGTCCATGGTGGTAAAATCGAAATTCTCATTGATTATATAAGAACTAATTGATATGAGTTCGCCATCAGTAGCATAATTGCCAGTGCCAAGACGTACATAAAGCTGGCTGGGATCCTGAAAAACGAAGCATTGTGCAGCTGTGACGGCAATATTCTTCTTAATTAGAGCACCACCACAAACATGTGTGCCGTTGGCCAATTGCAGAGAAACCACATATGGATGATCCGTAATAGTTGTCTTTACACCGCCAATAACTCCAATGGCATGTGATAAGTTGATTTGGTACACGACCAAAAGCATTAAAATGCGACAGCTGAAGGTTTTAAACATTTTTAATATAGAGAAATTAGACCCTTTTCGTCGAACCGTTATACGGAAAATGTGCTCAAAACTGTTGGTGCTGTTATAATATTTATAGAAAAGCTCTTTGAAATATTATTTACTTATCCTAACAGCGGATATTATTCATAAGTTAAACAGGTGGCAAAGTGTTTACTAACCAAATTAATAAATATACCCTTCGTATTCGCTGACGCTTTTTAGTTCCATAACGTCAAGCTGTAGGCGATGGTTCAACTACTAGCTCTGAAAGCTAACGGTAGATCCAGGTGTTTTTATGAAGATCAATGAAACGTTACAGGAAATCTGAGCTTCCACAAGCAGCGCCAGTCAGCGGTAGAACTGTTTTACGTTTTTATGGCTGAAAGCCCGGCTAAAATAAAGTTTCAAAATATGCTTTAGACTTCAAACAATATCTGATAATCTCTTTTCATGTCATTTTGTTAAAATTTGCTTAAAACCTTTCGCTTTTCATTTCGTCTGTTGCAGAACATGCCTTTCAATTATCTTCCATAACACAGTGCGTTATGGATCGCCTTTCAGTTAGATGAATATCAGTAGAATCCAATATCCAACGAGCGTCGTTGTTCTCAAAATATAAACCAGTTCGACGCGATCTCAAAAATTGCTGTGAAGTTCCCTTTTCTAATCCTATTACTGCTACCTTATTTGAATACATACCGCTTACATACCGGTTGTGTGGAAATTATGAAAACTAATAAATACTCACACTATATTTAAGGGAAAGTCGGCCTAAACGAATTGTGCTTATTATACTGAAACGTCAAAGTTAATTTTTAATTTGGTTGCCAAAAACAAGCGGTTAGGTTAACGTGACGATATTCTATGTTTCGATTAGATACTTTATTTGAACAGTTGTCAAGAACAATATTATGTTGACGCATAAAATATTCCGTTGACTTCAATTGAGAACTTGTTCTATGGCATATAGCGTTAGTAAAAAAATAGAACGCACTTTTGTTTGAAACTTTCCTATATTTATGACGATCTTGAATGAATTGCATCACATTCATATCAAATTGAATGCTAAGATGGAAGAGAGGAAGGATTCTGAATGTGAATAACAAAGAAATTAACATGCATATAAAGATTCGAACAATTTGGTCCAAAACACTGCCATATGTATCTCGATTTCTTTTTCATGGCCATCACGGGCGCGCTGTTGAAACCACATATTACCCAAGTCCATATCATCCCATTCGGACCAAAAATATTCAGTTGTCATTAAGCGGTAGCGATTCCCATTCATAATAACGTGCCGGCCTTGATTATCCCGGATGAAGTACGGCCCAATGACACCGCCAGCCCAAAAACCGCATCACACCGTAATTTTTTCTGGATGCAATGGTGACTCGTGGAGTACGTGTGGCTTGCGGTCTTACTAATAACGCATACTTTGCTTATTGACGAAGCCATTCAGCCAGAAATTAGCCTCATCGCTGAAGATAAATTTTCGATGAAAAACCGGATCGTTTTCAAATTGTTGCTCAGCACAATTCACGAAAGTACAACGATTCAGGTGGTCAAGCGGTGGATGTAGGCCAAGATCTTTTCGCGAAATTCGCCATAACGACGTCAAAGAGATGCCCAACTGATGCACTAGCGGCAGCAATATTCTCGACACTACGGGCAGTTCTTCGTCTCACTGATACGGGAACTTTTTGAACTGTGCCTGTGGATTCAAATTTTTCCAGAAGACGCTCAATTGTGGATCTGTTAAAATGGACGTAGCGCTCTTAAAGTTGAGGCCACTGACTCCGAATTTTGGTAGTAAATTTTAATAATTTCGGCTGGTTGTTGGATTGTTGGATTGTACATCTTTCCATGATGAAATGGCAAACATTACTGATGGGAAATGACAAAAGAGCGCGAAAAAATATGGCGTCGTTTGCTGTCCCTTTCGATCTACATTTGTAAAGCCGTTTTGAAAAAACTCTTTATATATGTACATATCACAAACCTTTCTAATATCGGACGCCTTACGCCAAACAATGTTAAACTGTCACATATAATTTTGATGCTCAAAAAGTATCATATTCAAAGACGGTTGCGTTTTGAGCTAGTTCTATCTATATTTTCTACTAGACATGCTGAACAATTTTCATTTTATTAAATGCAAAATAAAAATGGCAACAAAAACTGTATTAAAAATTGTTTTATAATTTTAACACTACACCGACACACATTAAAACTTATACAACGAGTTAGCTGCCACAGTTAACTCGATCCACTGACGCACATGCGACACATTCACGTAAACACCTGGGCTTTCGGGCCGTGCACAGCCTATGGCCCACGAAATTATGCCGGCCAACTGATTCTCCACCAATAATGGGCCACCCGCATCCATTTGGCAAGCATCCTTACCACTGTCCTTCGCAGCGGCGCACAGCATAGCAGCTGTAAAACGATCGCCATACGCCGCGCTGCATTGCGCCCGATCTAGCACGAACACATTGGCAGCCTGCAATTGCAGCGCAGCCACACCACCTTCAGACAGCGTACCCCAACCGGTGATGGTGGCCTTTGCACCAATCTCTGGCGTGCTCTGCACCAATTGTATCATTGTCGTAAATACCCCATCCAATGTCAACGGTGTGGCAAGGAAAAGTAAAGCAACATCATAATCCGTTATGGAGGCATTGTAACGTTCGTGTGTGACAATTTTTTCTATTAGCACAACAGTGCCATCACCACCGGTGCGTTGGCCGGTACCAGCGACCACGGTGAAGTTACGAATATCACGACCGATCACACAATGCGCAGCTGTCAGTATAGTGTCTTCGTTGAGTATGTTGCCGCCACACAGGTGCAAATAAGCGCATTCCTGGCAGGTCTTACGGCGCAGCGAGACCTGATGCGCATAATGTACAATCGATACATCATCGCCGCCTATGATGCGGTTTTGATTTAGCTGTAGACGTGTGTTGTCATATGCTGCGCCAAAATCCACGATCATGAAAGCGATGAAAATTAGTGATATACTCGTATGTGACATTGCTGGTCCAAAGTTTTAAATATGTGTGCTATCCGCTATGCCTGCAACGAGCACTTAATGAAGACTAAATTGTGGTTCACGTGCTGGTAATTTGTGGAATTCTGGTTTATTTTTGCAAAGTAATATATGGCTTTTAGCAAAGTGTATTTGTATGTGGTTCATGGCACTATACAGGGTTTGTCGGGAAAGTAATAAGACTGAGTCTATTAAAAAAAAAAAAAATTATTGAACCAGTAGTTACAATTGTTTAAAAACTTTGAAAATAAGCTCCTTCAGCGCGATTTCCAAGCATTGAAGACGTCGCGGAAGGCATTCTCCGGAATAGAGACGAGGTGCATACTGCTTGGATCCCCTCTGTCAAAATGCTTGCCTATCATCGGCCTTTTCAGGCAAGGAACCAAAAAAAGTCCGGGAGGGGCCACATGTGGGCTGTAGGACGGCTGCGGAAGCGTTGGGATGCTGGCTTTGGTTATGTAGCTTTTCACAAGAAAGGCGATGTGAGCCAGGGCTCGATCCAATTGGCTGCAATGTCTTGTCGGATCCGATTGACCCTTCGTTCGAATCTCTTGAGGACTTCCACGTAAAACTTGGCGTTGACGGTTTGTCCAGCAGTAACAAATTCATGGTGGATGATGCCTTTGATGTCAAAAAAGACAATAAGCATCTTTCCGGCTCTCCAAAAAGGCCTGGTGCCACCGAAACACACCACATTAGGGTAAGCCTGCTTGATCATATCAAACGTCTCTGTCGCAGATTTTCCGAGTTTTACACAGAATTTAATCGCGTAGCTCTGCTCTAACGAACGCTACATTTCGGCTTGCACCACTCACAGAAACATGTTGCGCGAAAATGTTTGTCCTGACTCTCGAGATGTTCGGAGACAACTGACCAGCCGCTCACTCGTTAGCTAGGAACGCCTTCTACCGAATCCAGTCGGTGCCCGCATGCTCCGAAGTACAGTCGCGGTGGAAGAAAATCAGTTCTATATCTTTCCAGACAAACCCTGTACATAGTAGTCATAAGTTCGAGACATAAGGCCTATTTGGAGTATAAAATATATTCTTGTGTTAGGTAATTCGCTAGAATTTGATAATATCGGCCATAGCTCATCGTCCGCTCCGCATTATTATGATTATGGTATATGACCGACTTTAAGTGGCTGCTTAATCGGTAAGCAAAATTGTTTATAAAACAACATTGCAGTCGAAAATTTTATATAAACACGTGCCTCAAATACAATGCATAATTCTCTGAGTAAATAAGTAATCGATAGTTAATTGGGTATACAAATGCTCTCTCCTTATACTATTTGTAGCATATTTTTTGCTTATTTAGGTAGCTATGCCAATTCATTGTAAAGGCGGTTGATTACCCTTCGATCGATTAACGCAATAAATTTGAGTCCAAAATAAAATAATAAACAGTAGTATACCGTGTACACATTTATCAAGCAATAAAATGTCTTGGAGGTGGAGATAAAGCAAAACATATATAGAGAGCATGAATAGGGTGGCGCATTTCATTTGAACCCTAAAAAATTATTAGCAATAACTTATTATTCCTTACTCCTAAAATATATGTGTATCGGTTTTGGCTTCAGTGCTGTTCTTAGACCTTATCGATTTGGAGGGACCTACCGGTCATTGTAGCAACACATACTGAACCCTCTCATCGCGAAAAGACAACAATTCTAGAAACATTTCATTGAAATAATAGGCCTTATACTTTTTTTTTAGATTTCCCATGCCGTTTTAATGTGATTTTTAACTCTCTTAACAAAAATTAAATTCGACTTTTACAAATAAGAAACTTTATATGCCTCCTCACTCGATAACTCCGCTATAGCGCTAGATATCCACTGACGTAATTCTGGTACACTGGCATAAACACCAGGATAATCCTTTTTGGCACAGCCTTCCGACCACGAAACAACACCAACCAACTTGCCTTCAGCCACCAACGGACCACCCGAATCACCAGAGCAGGCATCCTTCTTCAATGCATAAGCACAAACCATAGATTCTCGAATTTGGTCGCCATATTTATAAGTACTTGAGGCACAATCTTCACGTTGTACAATATTGACATCTACAGCTTGTAAGATAACTGGCGTTCTAAAGCACAAGCTACACTTGACACCCCAACCGGAGACGACAGCAGGTGTGCCGGTGGCTGGTACCGTATCGGCGAGATCGATATAGCGAATGCTATTCGTCTGAGCCACCGGTTTTGCCAACTTCAACAAACCAATATCATTCATTGCGGTAATACCGCTAAAACCAGTGTGTGTCTTTATAGCGGCTACTTCGACTAAGAGACCGCCATTAGTTGAGTTCGTCGAACCTAAGCGTACACGCAGTTCGTATGGTTCAAAGCCGAGTAGACAGTGAGTAGCTGAGAGCACAAAGTTCTCACTGATAATACTGCCACCGCAGAAGTGCGCTTGTTCTTCAACCAGCCATATTGAAATCTGGTATGGATGTTGCTCTATAGTAGTGTCCACACCACCGACAATACGTCCACTGAATTTATCAGAAATGAAAGAGCACAAGCCCGTGCTAAGTAGAGCCCCAAACACTAAAAACCGTTGCATGACGAAGAAGGCTATCAAGTAAACTGTTTGACAATGAGTATATGAAACATTTTTATAACGATGAATTGTGAGAAAGAAATTTAATCACTCGAGTACATTTATAAACAAATCTATGACGTTAATCACAGTCTACTTATGTAACCATAAATTATAATAAAACCGCGCACGGCACAAAGAAATACATATATAAACAGTTACTCCCAAAAGTACTGATAGCAAATATATGACAAAAAATAAAAACATCAACAATAAAAACATTCAATCAATAAAATCAACACCAGATGTTATTCAAAAAGTATTTTATTCCGCATCATAGCTTCCTTAAAATGTTCTTAAATTTCCGTTATTGCATTCAATATCCAACTGCGAAGTGTGGCAACGTCGCTATAAACTCCCGGATAACCTTTCTTAGCGCACGCATAACCCCAGGATACGATACCAACAAGTTTGCCATCCGCCACTAAGGGACCACCCGAATCGCCCTGACATGAGTCTTTTTTCAATGCATAGGCACACACCATACTCTCCTTGATCAGATCACCATACTTGTAGGCGCTGGAAGCGCAATCTTCACGCTGTACAATATCCAGCTCGACGGCCTGCAAAATGGTGGGCGGTATCAAGCACCAGCTATAACATTTGGTACCCCAACCCGTTACCACAGCTGGTGTGCCGGTAGGCGGGGTCGTCTCAGCCAACTCTATAAAACCAACACTCTCGGATTCTTGGATTGGCGTCGCTAGTTTCAGTATGCCCACATCATTTTCAATTGTACTGGGATTGTAAGCTGGATGATATTTAGCAGCCGCAACATTTATAACTTGACCACCTCGTTTATTGTTGGTCGCACCGGCACGTATACGTATACTGGTGGCTTTGAAGCTCTGCAAGCAATGTGCGGCAGTGACGACGATATCGGCCGCTATTAAGCTGCCGCCACAAAAATGGCCGCCCAACTTCGTAGAGAGTGAAACTTGATAAGGATGCTCTTCGATGGTAGTGGCGACTCCACCAACAATACGTCCAGCTAGTTCGGTTGACATGTACGCACCGAATGCAGTGCTGAGCAATGCACAAAGAATCGTAAGGCGTAACATGGCTTTGCTTTACTAAACTCAGGTTACTTGTGAGGATCAATATTTATAGTGTCGGATTTTGATGGCACAATAGATAATGTTCTACATTGTAAAGTCTAAACTTATCTGTATTATCAGTACGTTCGTGCGATGGATAGAAGTTGTAAATAAACAGAGTTAATACAGGCCAGAAATCAAATCTAATTCAATAAGGTATGTTCATATACAAAATATGCATTCTGATATCATGCTTATGGTCTCTTTGATTCGAACAATTACAAATATTTTCGATACAAACAATCTACTTCATACAAAACAAGCCGGAATATGTATATACAGAAATGCACAAATTATACAGACCTACAAAAGAACCCTCGTACTATCAAAGAAACTTTATGAAATCCTAAAGCAAACAATATAAACGGATTTAATTAGTTTGGAAATTGATCAAAATGTAATGTACATGTGTATGTACGAATAAAGCTTTACATATACTCGAAAACTGCAGATAGACCTACCATAATATCACCATAAATCGTGAACAATCGTAAACAAAACTTAGACAAACTTTATGACGGTAGTTCTTTTTTATTTGTTGTTATTTCATTCCAAATATTTAAAGTTAAGCAGTAGCAGCCACAATCCATGAGTAGAGTGAAGCCACATCGGAATATACACCAGGATAACCAGTTTTGGCACAGCCATTGCCCCAAGACACCACACCGACCAATTGGTTGTTAGCGACCAGTGGACCACCGGAGTCACCTTGGCAAGCGTCCTTGTTCAAAGCATAAGCACAGACCATGGTGTCCAAAATTGATGTACCATATTTGTACTGGCTAGAAGCGCAATCCAGTTGATCCACAATATCCACGGAGACCTCTTGCAATGTTGTCGGCAAAGTCAAGCAGGTAAGGTAGCATTTAGTGCCCCAACCAGTGACCACAGCGGAGGTTCCAGTTGCTGGTGTGGTCTGCGCCAATTTTATGTAGCGAATGTTCGCCGATTCAGCGACTGGTGTAGCCAAACGCACAATACCGACATCATTGACCATAGTTTTGCTGTTGTATCCTGGATGGTAGGTGAATGAGCTTACAGCAACCAGTTCACCGCCGGTCTTGTAATTGGTTGAGCCCAAACGTACGCGTATTTGGCTAGCTGAGTAGGATTGCAAGCAATGAGCGGCGGTGACGATGGTGTTCTCATTGATAATGCTACCACCGCAGAAGTGTGAACCGCTAGCAGTTTGCAACGACACCTGATAAGGGTGCTGAGCAATGGTGGTGTCTACACCGTTTACAATGCGCCCATCTAAGTCATCGGGCATAGCGGCACCACAGGCCAGGCTAACGAGTGCGAATAAGGCTACTAGACGAAACATTTTCAAAACTTGACTGATGTCGGTGAAGAATTGGCAAACGCTTTATATAGTCTAACATGAGCCATGTCAGTAAGGAATGCAGCACTATCTTTGAAGTAAGCGCAGACGTATGGACTTTTGACATTTTAATACTTGACGGTCGATAGCATTGCAAATGCGCTGATTTTATCGGAGACATGATGAATTTATGCTTTATAAATACTAAGTATAAATAGAGATTTTTATAGTTTACTAAATACATAAGAAATCGGTTAGTTTACAGTAAAAAACTGGCATTTGTTCATAAAGTTGCTTGAAACTGTTTCAATGTCGTATTAATTCTGTTCAAATTCTTCTCTTTCCTTACTAACGTAGACACCGCTTACGCGGTTATTACTGAGTTTACAAAAGCTGGTCATTCGTTCTTCCTTTTCGCTGTTTTACAACAATTGGAGATTCCAAGTGTTGCCAGGTCCTTTTTCGGCTGGTCTTTCCAAAGGAGTTAAGGACTTCCTCTGCTTCGGGTTAATACTGGTTCCAAGATAGATGAAATTATCTACGACTTCGAAGTTATGATTATCAGCAGTGGCGTGGGAGCCAAGTCGTGAAAGCGGCGACTGTCTGTTTGATGACAACTGATATTTCGTCTTGCCCTCGTTCACTATCAGACCCATTTTCTTCGCTCCCTCATTCAGTCTGGAGAAAGAACGGATGTCAAGGATCATATGATATGAATATCGATCGGTACGAAGAGGTCCTTCCTGATGCTGACGGAGCTTCTGGTATTGTTCAACATCTGTTTACACAGCCGCATTATTTTTACAGAAATAATTCTGTTCAAATTGGTTCCACGAAATACGTTTCTTGGCAATATGTTAAAACGTTTTTTGCAAAAACAAAAAATTGTGCTGTCAGCAATCTAGAAAATTACAATTTTCGCAGCAAAAAATCTTTCAAATATTTTGGAATTAAATATAGTTTTACTGGATGTATGCATATATAGTATTATACTTCTTTCTACTAATTAGCAGCTCAAGTAAAACTATGCTCTTCTCCCATCGCCTTTACGTAGCTGAGTGAGTATCTAGCTTATTCAGCACACTGAATACCATGGCAAACATTTACCCTATGATCCTTAAACATCCATTAACACTTCATGAGGAAATCTTATTTTGTATTTATTATTTACAAACGTCTTTAGTCTATTTTTGAACCAATTTATATAGATATTTCTTTTGTCGGCTGAAATTATACTTGATCTAAATAAATTTTATTTGTTTTATAGCTTATAACCTGATTGAATAGGTCAATCCAAACCTGATCCTCCTTTGATAGCGAAACATGTCAGTTGACTGTGATACCTTAATACTGCAAAGTATTGATTGAGAAGGCCCCTAAAATTTACAAATTTTATCTTGCCACAAATATGTTAGGTGGCTAACATCAGTTCCGACTATTTCACCATGTTCACCGAATATACGGGTGTCGTGATGTTTCAACCTCAGTCCTACAAAAGCTAGACATTTGAGGAGAAAGTTCCTGGATGTTTTCACCTCACTCTCCGCCAGGTAACTTTTTCAAATATTGTCCAACAGGAATTTTAGTTTTACATTTGAACGCCTTTGGCGAAATATCCAATATCCCACGATTGCTTCAAAATGATCTTGCTTAGGGTAAGAAGTTCAGTGGATCTCCTGAAATCTACTCTAGAACAGAATGACCTCGCAGTCGCACAAGAGCTAGTTCTTGACCAGCGCATGCTAAGCTCGCGTGAAGTACAATAGTTCGTTCCCAATCTGATATAATAGGAACAAAAGTGACCTTCTTGCAAGCACATTCACATCATCATAGTGATTGCACTATGACCAAGCCTCCAAATGATTCTGATAACTCCTTGACTAACTTTGAGCGCAGTCTGTGATTGCGAAGCTACATAGTATTGCCGCACTGCTGTGGGAGTGAATGCTATCCTCCCTACTAGAGGCTGAACTTCAGACCCCCCCACTACTGCTGCCTTAGTGAAAGCACCTCTGCTTGAAAACCGCTACAATGATCCGTGGTCTAAAACTATACTTGACGGAAAGTATCTTTCAAAAACCTCCTGCTCCAACTTTCCTTCTAAGCCTCGACTCAAGAATGAAACGGCTCACTATAACTCTGTCAAGCAACTTCGCCCATATTACCATAATTCATAGGGATAATAACACAACTTTTATTAATTTGAAATTCTCTTTATTTCATGTTATTTTATTGAAAATATTTAAAGTTAAGCAGTAGCTGCCACAATCCATGAGTAGAGTGAAGCCACATCAGAATATACACCAGGATAACCCGATTTGGCACAACCATTACCCCAAGACACCACACCGACCAATTCATTGTTAGCGACCAGTGGACCACCGGAGTCACCTTGGCAAGCGTCCTTGTTCAAAGCATAAGCACAGACCATGGTGTCCAAAATTGATGTACCATATTTGTACTGGCTGGAAGCGCAATCAAGTTGATCCACAATATCCACGGAGACCTCTTGCAATGTTGTCGGCAAAGTCAAGCAGGTAAGGTAGCATTTAGTGCCCCAACCAGTGACCACAGCTGAGGTTCCGGTGGCTGGTGTGGTCTGCGCCAATTTAATGTAGCGAATGTTCGCCGATTCAGCCACTGGTGTAGCCAAACGCACAATACCGACATCATTGACCATAGTTTTGCTGTTGTATCCTGGATGGTAGGTGAATGAGCTTACAGCAACCAATTCACCGCCGGTCTTGTAATTGGTTGAGCCCAAACGAACGCGTATTTGACTAGCTGAGTAGGATTGCAAGCAATGAGCGGCGGTGACGATGGTGTTCTCATTGATAATGCTACCACCGCAGAAGTGTGAACCGCTAGCAGTTTGCAACGACACCTGATAAGGGTGCTGAGCAATGGTGGTGTTTACACCGTTAACAATGCGCCCATCTAAGTCATCGGGCATAGCGGCACCACAGGCCAGGCTAACGAGTGCGAATAAGGCTACTAGACGAAACATTTTCAAAACTTGACTGATGTCGGTGAAGAATTGGCAAACGCTTTATATAGTCTAACATGAGCCATGTCAGTAAGGAATGCAGCACTATCTTTGAAGTAAGCGCAGACGTATGGACTTTTGACATTTTAATACTTGACGTTCGATAGCATTGCAAATGCGCTGATTTTATCGGAGACATGATGAATTTATGCTTTATAGATACTAAGTATAAATAGAGATTTTTATAGTTTACTAAATACATAAGAAATCGGTTAGTTTACAGTAAAAAACTGGCATTTGTTCATAAAGTTGCTTGAAACTGTTTCAATGTCGTATTAATTCTGTTCAAATTCTTCTCTTTCCTTACTAACGTAGACACCGCTTACGCGGTTATTACTGAGTTTACAAAAGCTGGTCATTCGTTCTTCCTTTTCGCTGTTTTACAACAATTGGAGATTCCAAGTGTTGCCAGGTCCTTTTTCGGCTGGTCTTTCCAAAGGAGTTAAGGACTTCCTCTGCTTCCACCGGCGGGTACATCGTCGAGTACTTACAGAGCTGGAGTGTTGTTGTCTACAACTTCGAAGTTATGTCTATCAGCAGTGACGTAGGAGCCAAGTCGTGAGTGCGACGACTGTTTGTTTGATGACAGGAGAAATTTCGTCTGGCCCTCGTTCACTACCAGGACCAGTTGCTCCCTCATCCAGTTTGGAGAAAGAACGGATGTTGGACCAATGATATCAATACCGAATGACTTGGAGAGGTGCTTCCCAATCCTGAGGGAGCTTTTGCCGTATTAGTTTTGCGGGGATAATTCTGTTCAAGTTGGTCCCTCCAAATACGTTTCTTAGCGATATGTAAAAACGTTTTTAAGAAAAATAAAATTGTGCTGTCAGCAATCTAGAAAGTTAGAATTTTCGCAACGAATGCAACAAGGAATCTTTTAAATATTACTTAATTAAACATAGTTTTATGGGATGTATGTGTATACAGTATTATACTTATTTCTACTAATTAGCACCTCAACTGAAACAAGGCTCTTCTCCCACTTCCTGTACAAAGTTGAGAGGGCAACTAGCTTATTCTGTTGTCAACAGCACACACAGTTTTATTTGTTATATAGCTTCAATTTAGTCAGGTTAAAAAGGTCGATTCAATCCGATCTTCGACAGCGGAGCACGTCAGTTCACTGTGATACTACCTTAATACTGCAAAGTATTGACCTCAGTCTTAGAAAATATGGACAATTGAGGAGAAAGTTCCTGGATGTTTTCACCTCACTTTCCGCCAGACAACTTTGACTAAAATCGTTCGACAGGAGATTTAGCCTTACCGCTTGAACGCCTATGAAGAAATATAATAGATCAAAATTGCTAAGAGGAAGAAGTTCAGTGGATTTCCTAACTTTTACTCGAGACAAAATGATGTCGCAGTCGCACAAGACCGAGTCGTTGACCAGCGCCTGCTCAGCAATAGCTCATTCCCAATCAGATACAATAGGAACAAAAGGGACCTTCTTGTAAGCACATCGGCTTTGAAATTTCCAGTGATTTCGCTATGACCAGGTGCTATCCTCCCTACTAGAGGCTGCACTTCAGAACAATACCGCAACTGCTACCTAATGACAGCCACCTCTACTTGAAAAATGCTACAGTGGTCCATGAGCTAAAACTATACTTGACGGAAAATATCTTTCAAAAAATTCCTGCTCAAACCTTCATTTGACCAAAGAATAAAAAGGCTCACTGTCACTTTTCTCAAGCAACTTACCTCATATTACCATAAATCATGAGCATTAGTAAACAAAATTTTTACAAATTTTATGATAATAGTTCTCGTTTATTTGCTGTTATTTCATTCCAAATATTTAAAGTTAAGCAGTAGCTGCCACAATCCATGAGTAGAGTGAAGCCACATCGGAATATACACCAGGATAACCAGTTTTGGCACAGCCATTACCCCAAGACACCACACCGACCAATTCATTGTTAGCGACCAGTGGACCACCGGAGTCACCTTGGCAAGCGTCCTTGTTCAAAGCATAAGCACAGACCATGGTGTCCAAAATTGATGTACCATATTTGTACTGGCTAGAAGCGCAATCCAGTTGATCCACAATATCCACGGAGACCTCTTGCAATGTTGTCGGCAAAGTCAAGCAGGTAAGGTAGCATTTAGTGCCCCAACCAGTGACCACAGCGGAGGTTCCAGTTGCTGGTGTGGTCTGCGCCAATTTAATGTAACGAATGTTCGCCGATTCAGCGACTGGTGTAGCCAAACGCACAATACCGACATCATTGACCATAGTTTTGCTGTTGTATCCTGGATGGTAGGTGAATGAGCTTACAGCAACCAATTCACCGCCGGTCTTGTAATTGGTTGAGCCCAAACGAACGCGTATTTGACTAGCTGAGTAGGATTGCAAGCAATGAGCGGCGGTGACGATGGTGTTCTCATTGATAATGCTACCACCGCAGAAGTGTGAACCGCTAGCAGTTTGCAACGACACCTGATAGGGGTGCTGAGCAATGGTGGTGTCTACACCGTTAACAATGCGCCCATCTAAGTCATCGGGCATAGCGGCACCACAGGCCAGGCTAACAAGTGCGAATAAGGCTACTAGACGAAACATTTTCAAAACTTGACTGATGTCGGTGAAGAATTGGCAAACGCTTTATATAGTCTAAAATGAGCCAACGCAGTACGGTAGGTCTCAACATTTTTAGAGTAAATGTAGTGTACTTAGGTCAGAGCTTTTGTTTTGACTGAGTTTTGACATTTTAATTCTCATCGGTCGATAACATTATCAGCTATACGATGAATTCGCTTTTTAAAGATATTTGGTATTTCCAGTACAAGAGGAATGTATACAATTTTGAATTATGACAAAAGATAATTTGAACATAACTGTCTGGAAAAAGATTGTTGAATGACGCAACCCTCAATTGGTATTTGAATATTAGTTGTACGAGGGAGTAAGTTAAAGTTTGCAGAATGCGTGCTTTTGAACTGTAATAAAAACATATATATTTTTATAATTCAATAATAAATCGTATAGTTTACTTTAAAAACAGCTAACAAAGCGTAGCTGTTGTTTGATCAATTAGTCCTTATTCTATTCAAAATGGTCCCAGAAAGATAGTTTCTTGGGGTAGTCGAAAAAGTCTTTTCGTATTTCTAAGCAAACTTCAACTTATTTATTATAATAATAAATAAATAAACAAATACGTAGCATTTTGGTCGAACAATTTTTGCCAGTTTTTCGCTAGAGACGTTATTCCATCAGTGTAAAGCTTTCATCAGTGTAAATCGAAATTTCCAGAACGGAATAAAGCGAACCATTGTTGTGCTACACCAGTTGATACAGCATCGTCTCCGTAAACTTCACAAGTTTCATAGATGGCTTGGATGGCATTCTTCCCTTTTTTATACAAAAATTTCAAAATATAGCGAGTTTCTTCATTTTTTTCACACATTTTTGAACAGCTGTCACTTTTTTCATCTTCCCCGAATTTAATTTTTTTAAATGTTTAAATGTAGCTTAAAACCTCACCTTTCCAGCAATATATGGTATGACAAATGATTGGTAGCATTGGAGATATACGACTTCAACGACATCTATTGGCAAAGTACGAAAAGACTTTTTCAACTACCCAATATGAAAACGTTTTTCAACTGCAAAAAGCTGTGGCGTCTGCAATCTTAGAAATCAAATTACATCTTTCGCCGAGCAGTGAATGCAACAAAAATTCTAACGAAATTTTCAGAATTAAATATAGTTTAACTAACAGCATATAATATACTGCTTTTTACTGATTAGCACTGAAGCTAAGGCCATCTCTCATTTGCATTTACAAAGCTGAAATATGCTGTTACTTTTTCTGCTGACAACGGCGCATTCAATGCCTCAGAGTAAGGGAGTTGGTATTCACGATTATACGCTTTACCCAAGACAAACACCTATAACCCTTTTACCATTACCTTTCAACGAGGAAAGCTTTTTTGTACTTATGATTTAAAAACGACTTTGATCGATTTATTTACCAATCTAGATGGAAATTTCTTTTAGCGCCCAAAATTATACTTCACCTAAATAAATCTTAATAATTATACAAGTACTATTTATTTACATTTTCATAATTATGTTGCTCTCTTATTGGTTGTGTCGTAGGTAAGTCTATTGGCAGTTAGTGTTTATGATAAGAGCAGTAGGTAAGCTAGTTGAGATCAACAAAAATATGAAACGAAAACAATACTTGGTACTTGCTACTCATCTAACCACGCACTTAAAAACTAAACAAGCAAGCCAAGCACATATTCCCGCCGAACAAAAGTATTTGGTATTTATTTCACAGATATTAGCTAAATGGCAACTGGTATAAAGTGTAACTAGACTACCAAAGTCAGACATAAACCGGCTGAGAGATGCACACATATGGGGGCGTCGCAAAAACATATGTTTGAAATGTATTCATAGAGTTAGAAGTGGTTACTCAGAACTATATTTCAACTGAACGAATAAATGTGAGCTAATGTCAGGCAGTCACAATCACCCCATTTTATGAAATCTTCTGCGTTTATCAATGATAATTTGAAAAAAATATTACCAAAATCGTGCCCATGTCTGGTAAATGGAAAGTATTCATATCCGGTTATAGGAACAGATTTTTATGGAAATATTATTGAAAACGTTGTGTTCATCAAATTTGTTATATCAGGTATATCAGGGGAAGTGTTCGGTTAAAAGAATTGTCCGTAATGCTAAATTTCACGTTCCATTGCCCAACCATGAAGAAGTTCGAATAGCACTTACCCGTCTGAAGAACAGCATAGCGGTGCCGATGGATTGCCGGCCGAGCTATTCAAATATGGCCGCAAAGATAAGGACCATGCATCAGCTTTTTTGTAGAATATGATCAGACAAAAGCATGCCCGACGATTGGGATTTAAGTGTACTCTGCCCAATCCACAAAAAGAGACCCCACAATCTGCGCCAACTACCGTGGGATAAGCCCCCTCAACATCGCGAATAAGGTTCTATCAAGCGTACTCAGTATATTTATTGATACTTTTTATTTTATTTTGGAAGCTGTGAACAAAACCTGAAACAATTTTTACTTTTAACAACGCAATAAAGTGACAAACTGATTAAGTAAAGAGTAAATAGTGGCGAATTTCACGTTTACATATTTCACTCCTTGCATGGTTTATAAACTGGCAGCAATTTCCAAAATCCAAGAACGTAGCTCAGCCACATCAGCATAAACGCCTGGATAGCCTTCCTTCGCGCACCCATTACCCCAGGATACAATACCGACCAGTTTGCCGTCTGCCGCCAATGGACCACCAGAATCGCCCTGACACGCATCACTCTTGGCTTCATAAGCGCATACCATTGTTGGTAAAATTTTGGAGGAACCATATTTGTAATCCTTAGAGGCACAGTCTGCCCGAGATACAATGTTGACGTCGACCTTTAGCAATGAAGTGGGTAGTGAAACGCACCAGAAGTAGCATTTGACGCCCCAACCACTAACAACCGCAGTCGTACCAGATACCGGAGTTTCTTCAGCCAATTCAATGTAACGTATGCTTGCCGACTGAGCTACGGGTTCGGCCAATTTCACAATGGCAACATCGTTTTGTCGTTGATTCTTGTTGTAACCAGGATGTGCGTAAAAAGCACGAACATTCACCAATTTACCACCACTCTTGTGACTGGTGGAACCCAAGCGAACTTGCAACTGATCGGCCGTAGTAGTTTGCAGACAATGTGCTGCAGTCACAACAGTGTCCTCGTTGATAATGCTGCCACCGCAAAAATGTCCACTCTTGCTTTGCAATGAGATCTGGTAGGGATGCAAATCAATAGTGGTTTCCTCGCCGCTGACAATGCGCCCATTGAAATCGTTTATTAGGATTTCGCCAAAGGCGACGTTGAAGAGCAGAAAAATTGCTACGAAGCGAAACATGTCTGTTAATTCGTTGATTGTGTTTCTGAAAGATTTTGCTAAAGCTTTTATAGTCATATATGAACCCGCTAACACCCATGGATAAGCAGCGTCATTGGTAATTTCTGTGTTAATATTTCCCCAAGTTGTAAATTATGAAATGAGAATATCCGTAGGTAATAGGTCAATTTGGTAAAACCATCAAAATAACAATATTTCATAAGGGAATTTACGTTTAATATTGTACTTAAATTAAACCCATTGTAATGATTTATTGATGGTGCACGCGATATGATATTGATTATATGTTTTATGAACTTCTTACGAGTTCATATGAAATCACAGCAGTTATATCAGATTACGGATACTACATTTAACGAGGTGTTAGGTAAATACCGATTTAAAAAAATAGTCAAATAATACCATCCTATGACCAGATTGGTATATCATAAAGACGATACGTTCAGCTTTCCCCCACGACTTATCGAAAGGTTTGGATTGAACTTTGCTTTTATAAAGTTTTCTCTCTAAAGTTAATTGCAACCCTCCTAAAATAAACAGAATTTTTCCATCTACACAGCAATACTCGAAACTCCATCAGTGCTCTGAAATGTGTTACTCCACTCCCGTGCGTTCCCTCTTTACATAAATTCAAACAGATTGAGCGGCACCTCGTACCAGATGTGCTTATATTATGTAGCAGGACATGCCCGTTACAGACGGATGTAGTAGTTGAAGCCACTTGAATTTGACCAACTCTATCTATAGGTCAAAATAATCAACAATTGCGATTCAACTGCTACCGGAAGGCAATCTTTCGAGTTCATGTGAAGGCACCTGGCGCACCTGGCGCACCTGAAGCAGCATGTGCTGTTTATCAGTCAATTGATAGATAAGTTATAAAATCATGCGCACCAAGCACGTTGGACGATAAGTGCGCCCGAAAAGAGTTTAATTATTAAAAAGATATAAAATATATAATCATGATTACCAAACATTTTTATATTCTTGTAGGGCAAAAGTTCCCCTTTTTTACAGAACAAAAAAAATTAAAGAAACTCAAGTTCCTTAAAATAGATGCTCCTTGGTTTTTTTGTAACCAAATCAAATCACAGCAACTTCAAGAACAAAAAAATCCATTAATAAAGAGGGATAGACTTTTCTTCGACTACGAGGTAGCCCTCGTGACTGCGAAAGCATACTCGTACTATAAGTTTACTTGTGTCACAACTATCCGTCAGAAAAAACGGGAACTCACATTCACTCTTAGCTCGGTGAAAACTTTCTATACGAGTAGAATGGTCTTCCTTGCTAGCTCAATAGCTACAGAATTTTCAGCGCTTCTAATATGACCCGTAAGACACCGCTATTTCTTGCTAATTTTTTGTCTTTATCCTCCGAAAAGAGGAAAGTACCACAGTGCATTTTTCTGTCTAATAAGCACAAGTGTTTTATGAAAACTGTTGGCTGTAATTTGAAAAGACTTGCGTTAATGGGTTTCGTGATTATGACAGTGGCTTAGTGACTGGGAGAGGTACTGTGAATGTGATTGAACCCTAACCGAATAACTCTATAAAACACATTTGTATGTAATTTTATAAACTCAATATCATTAATTTATTCATTAGGTAATCAATTAAAATATATATTGCACATCGAATTTCTATAAGAGAACTAAAAACGCCTTACAGAGAGCGAGCGGTTTCCTCGATCCAAGAACGTTCATCGGCAACATCACTGTAGACACCTGGGTAACCAGCTGAACCGCAACCTCTGCCCCAAGACACAACACCGACCAATTCGTTCTCAGCAACCAATGGGCCGCCGGAATCGCCTTGACATGCATCCTTGCCGAGATCATAGGCACATACCATGGTATCGCCGATTTCAGAGCCGTATTTGTATTCCTTGGATGCACAAGCGTTCCTGTCAACAATGCCGACCTCAACTTCTTGCAAAATTTCCGGAGACTTGGTGCACCACAGTGAGCACTTAACACCCCAACCGGTGACAACAGCACGAGTACCAGTGGCTGGAGTACGTTCGGCCAAACGAATATAACGGATGTGAGAAGTTTCAGCGACCGACTCAGACAATTTGATTACAGCAACATCATTAACGTGAGTCTTGCTATTATAGCCAGGATGATTTCTGAAAGCACGAGTGCGCACGGTACGACCGTCCTTGTTATAGTAGGTGGAGCCAAGACGCACCTGAATTTCATCAGCTGTGATTGATTGCAAACAATGAGCCGCTGTTACAATGGTGGTATCATCGATGATACTGCCACCACAAAAGTGGAAGCCATTCAGTTTTTGCAGAGACACTTGGTAAGGATGCGCCTCGATGGATGTAGCCACACCTTTAACGATACGACCATAAAAGTCGTTACTGGGTACGGTGCCGGCAAAAGCCGCGCTCACTAGAGCAAACAATGTAATGAAACGGAACATGTCGGCGAAACCTTTTTAAATTTTGAACTGTGCGAAAACTTGCCACGACATTTCATTTATATAGCCCACTAAAGTCCGTTGTCCTATGACTACGAGAGATTTAGACAATAAATTGATACATTCGTAAAGTTATCTTGTGTGTACTTATGTAGAGAGATACATGTGAAAAACCCGATTCTGTACAAGTAAAAGAACAATCTACACAAGCTTCTGAAATGGTGATTTTCAAAATCTCTTATCAATTTTAAGAAAGTATCGGTCCATCATTAGATAGGCCGTAAAATAATTAACTACATGAGTGGTAAATTATCGGAAATATGAACATACATATCTACATATATATGTATATATATATGCATATAATGGTGGTATATATATATATATATTTGTTTAATCAATAGACACTCCTCAAAATGTGATAAGTCATTAACACTGGCAAGTTGGAAAAACCCAAAATTTATACGCCTGTCATACTTGAGTGGTCAGTTAAAATAAAATGTGTATTAATCAAAAATAATTCAATAAGACTTATAGTACTCGTATATGCTTGTATTTTATTGTTTTGAAAGAAGACCCTCAGCGCTTCTGTTTCTGTCAGATGGTACATAAGTATTGTGTAGAGGAATGTGATTACTCAGGGCTAAAAAAAAGGATTTAAGATTATTTAACATATTGTTAGGATATAAATAAAAACTGATTCAATTTCAAAAATATTTATTTTATTGGCATATCATTTTCCCTTACATCCTAAACATATTAAATCCGAAGGCCTTTACGATAGGAATTAAGCGTAAACCGCTTCTGCCACGTTTCACGATTGTCGACGATTCATGAATCCATTCGTAGACATGAAGCCTATTCTATAGGCAGAAAGTTGACCATCTTCAGGAATTCACAACTACTGTGACATCCTGGATAAGATTAAAACGATCACCAGGCTCTACTGTTTCCGAATCATTGGGTCGATTTAACGACGAGTTCTAGAAAAAACGTATACTTTTCAGACCTTCAAAAATCGATATTTTTCAGACGAGTTAAATGAATTGTGACAACGCTAAGTCAAATGCATCAAGTTAAAGCAGACTATGTTGAAAAATAAATCGAAATTTTACAAACGCTAAGAACTTAACTGACCATCCTCCTACTTACATATATTTATTCCTAATTATGACTATGTTTTATTTTAAAAATATAGTATACTAAATAATAAAAAATAACACCAGTTTACAGTTTTGTGACTATGATGTTAGAGACTATTTGTAGTCAAGGCGTGTAGGAGTCAAACAACCACCGTTTACTAATATGATAAAAATAGCTGTATAGGGTTTTTTCCGGAAAGTAATAAGACTGATTTTCCTCCGCCGCAACTGTATTTCGGGGCATTCGCGCACCGACTGGATTCGATAGAGGGCGTTCGTAGCTAACGAACGAGCGGCTCTTTCTGAGCAACTGGAGAGTCAGGATAAACAGTTTCGCGCGGCATGTTTCTGTGAGTGGTGGAAGCCGAAAATGTAGCGTTCATTAGAGCAGAGGTACGCGATCAAATTCTGTGTGAAACTCAGTAAATCTGCGACAGAGACGTTTGATATGATCAAGCAGCCTTTCCCAGATGTTGATTTAGCAGGAAGTGGCAACAGGCCTTTTTGGAGGGCCGGAATGACGTCGCTGATGAAGATTGTGCTGGGAGACCTGCGATCAAAAAAATGTGAACATGTGTGAAAGCGACATCCAATTTTTGAATAATGTAATCGCAGGTGACGAGTCATGAATCTTTAAGTATTGTCCCTGAAAAGACCGATTAAAAGCAAGCATTTTGAGACGACAGAGGGCACCCAAGCTGCATGCACCTCGGCTCTCAAGGCTATTCCGGAGAATGCCTTCCCTGACGCCTTCAATGCTTGGAAATCGCGCTGGCATTTCTGCATCGGCGCAGAAGGAGGCTATTTTGAAAGTTTTTAAAGAATTGTAACGACTGGTTCACGAAGTTTTTAACACCCAGAAGGAAGCGTCGGAGACCCTATAAAGTGTATATATAAATGATCAGTATGTTGAGCTGAGTCGATTTAGTCATGTCCGTCTGTCTATCTGTCCGTCTGTCCGTCTGTCTGTCTGTATATATACGAACTAGTCCCTAAGTTTTTAAGATATCCTTTTGAAATTTTGCAAACGTCATTTTCTCTTCAAGAAGCTGCTCATTTGTCGGAACGGCCGATATCGGACCACTATATTATATAGCTGCCATATAAACTGAACGAACGGAATCAAGTTCTGGTATGGAAAACTTTCACATTTAACAATGTATCTTCACCAAATTTGGTATAGATTATTTTCTAAGGCAACAATGTAATATCCGCAGAAATTGGTCAGATCGGTTAACTATAGCATATAGCTACCATACAAACTGAACGATCAGAATCAAGTTCTTGTACGGAAACTTTCACATTTGACAATGTATCTTCACGAAATTTGTTATGAGTTATTGTTTGTAAAAATAATGTAATCTCCGAAAAAATTGTTCAGATCGGCTTACTATAGCATATAGCTGCCATACAAACTGAATGATCGGAATCAAGTTCTTGTATGGAAAACTTTTGCATTTGACAAGATATATTTACGAAATTTGGTATAAATTATTTTCTAAGGCACCAATGTAATCTGTGAAGGGTATATTGGCTTCGGTGCAGCCGAAGTTAACGTTTTTTCTTGTTTTAAATCAACTCAGTCCTTTTACTTTTTGGACAAGCCCTGTACATGATGCAAAATGTTGTAACTCAGATTCGTAGTTAGAACGTTTCAAATACCCTACAGGCCCTTAGTACATTAGTCGCAAATTTTTCCTTCAGATTTGTTGAGTATATAATTGATGTAAAAGTCAGCTAAAAACCTTCAAATGACAATATTTAAAAGATATTCCAAAATAATATATCTTTATAACCTTTAGAATCTCAGCTATGTTTCTAAAGTCTTAGAAACCAGAAAAATAATAAACTATATTAAATAAATTCCTTAAATAAATTTAAAAAAAAACTGATTATTACTCACAGCTATTGTTTTTGTTTTAATATATGTATTAATTCTACTGGTAAATGCCTACTGTAACCAATTATTTCCGTCAAGATAATGCTATCATTTTCATAATTAAAAATTAAACAAGCTTTCTTGGTAAGGCTACAAAAAGCTCTCGTAAGCTGTACCTACAAGTGAGTATTAGGCAATGGCGGTTGTGTGCAATTATATGATGGGTGTAAGAAATTTCATACGGACAACGATACTGTCTCTCGTTCTTTGCAACTTTTCGTTCGACTTTTTGCACAATGAGAACACCCTAGCCGACTTTTACAGGGACTAACTGCTACCATTATCAGTAGCGCCAAGCATTCAAAATTTTAGAAACCGCTTTTTCTGATAGCGTGGATTTCCAACAGAAAACCCAAACTATCTAAAACTTAACAAGAAACGCTAGCCGCAAAAAGTGATATCAACTAGTTGAGTTGGGTGATAACATATTGTATGTATATTTTATTTGCCATCGCTCCAATAAATCTCTCATATACAAATTTGCTGATAATTGCTTTGGTTACATTTCACAATCAAAAAACTCTTGACACGGCGATCGTCTAAAATCAGTCCTCTTTCGTACGTTGTTAAAGGTGGAGCGCTATAAAAAGTCCATCTACTTATATTCATCACACACATTCCAAAATGTTGAAGATCGTTATCGTATTATCGATATTTGGCTGCGCGCTAGCCGCACCCAAACCTGAAGGCCTGCAACCACTTTTGGATGGACGTATTGTCGGCGGTGCTGCGACTACAATCAGCTCTTTCCCATGGCAAATATCTTTACAGCGCTCCGGCTCACATTCATGTGGTGGCTCTGTTTACAGCGAAAATATCATTGTGACTGCTGCACATTGTCTTTCTGATAATCCATCACTTACTACACTAAGGGTACGCGCCGGTTCCTCTTACTGGAATTCTGGCGGTAAACTTTCTGAGATTTCCGCATTCAAGGTACACGAACTGTACGGATCGAATGGCATGGCCTACGATATTGCTTTAATACGTTTAGCCAGTCCACTTACGTTTAGCTCGACCATAAAACCAATTGCTTTGGCTGTGACAGCGCCAGCTGATGATGTTGTAGCGGTTGTATCCGGTTGGGGTACTAAACTTTCTGGTTCACAGACGTTACCCACGCAATTACAGTATGTGAATTTGGAAGTTGTCAGTTTGGAAAAGTGTGCCTCGAATATTTATGGCTATGGTAGTCAAAATATTTTAGAAACTATGATCTGTGCCTATACTGTGGGTAAAGATGCATGTCAAGGAGATTCTGGTGGTCCAATGGTTGCGGGTGGCCTCCTGGTCGGAGTTGTATCGTGGGGTTTGGGTTGCGCTTATCCCAACTATCCGGGTGTATACTCAGATGTGGCTTCCCTGCGCGTATGGATAGAAAGCACTGCTGAAACTATTTAAGTTCTCTAAAGTAAATATTTGTATCTTTGCTGTTAAGTAATGCAATGTAAATCGAAGTGTTGTTTTGCATTTTGTACACAAATAAAAATATATTATTGTTAGCGACTTTTTATTTATTCATATAATAACGGATAGAATATTGCTGTTGCTTATTGTATAAGATAGTTGGCGGCCAGTTAAGTAAAGCAAGCACGGTGCTGAGCCAGTGCTTAGGTGACGCTAGCACCGCATTGTGATGTGATTTAACAGTCACAATGTAATCTCGCGGGAAGCTGACTGTTAGCTGACTCTATAAAAGAAAAGCAGGCACCATAGCTAGCCAGTGCTTGGGTGACGCTAGCACAGCGATGTGAAGTGAGTTAACAGTCATAATGTAATCTCGCGGGAAGCTGGCTGTTAACCGACTCAATAAAAGAAAAGCAGGTACCATAGCTAGCCAGTGCTTGGGTGACGCTAGCACAGCGATGTGAAGTGAGTTAACAGTCATAATGTAATCACGCGGGAAGCTGGCTGTTAGCTGGCTCTCTAAAAGAAAAGCAGGCACCATGGCTAGCTAGCGTTTAGGTCACCCTCGCACCGCGATGTGATGTGAGTTAACAGGCATTATGTAATCTCGCGGGAAGCTGGCTGTTAGCTTCCTCTATAAAAGAAAAGGAAGCACCATAGCTAGCTAGTGCTTAGGTCACCCTCGCACCGCGATGTGATGTGAGTTAACAGGCATAATGTAATCTCGCGGGAAGCTGGCTGTTAGCTTCCTCTATAAAAGAAAAGCAAGCACCATAGCTAGCTAGTGCTTAGGTCACCCTCGCACCGCGATGTGATGTGAGTTAACAGTCATAATGTAATCTCGCGGGAAGCTGCCTGTTCGCTGACTCTATAAAAGAAAAGCAGGCGGCATAGCTAGCCAGTGCTTGGGTGACGCTAGCACAGCGATGTGAAGTGAGTTAACAGTCATAATGTAATCTCGCGGGAAGCTGGCTGTTAACCGACTCAATAAAAGAAAAGCAGGTACCATAGCTAGCCAGTGCTTGGGTGACGCTAGCACAGCGATGTGATGTGAGTTAACAGTCATAATGTAATCTCGCGGGAAGCTGGCTGTTAACTTACTCTATAAAAGAAAAGCAGGCACCAAAGCTAGCCAGTGCTTAGGTGACGCCAGCAGCGTGATGTGGTGTGATGTGAGTTAACAGGCATAATGTAATCTCGCAGGAAGCTGGCTGTTAGCTGACTCTATAATAGAAAAGCAAGTACCATAGCTAGCCAGTGCTTAGGTTACGCTCGCACAGCGATGTGATGTGAGTTAACAGTCATAATGTAATCTCGCTGTAAATTTATATCAGCAATACTAAAATTTTTCCATATCCTTTGCTTATCTAGTAAAATCAATGTACCAAGATCCACCAAAGGTGTATAACTTTTGACTTTCGAAAACATTTCCAAATACTTCTAAAACTTGTATCTATTTCGGAGAGTATGTAATGCCCGGTTCTGGCAAAACTCATAACTTCCTTACTTCTTTAAACTCTCAAACTTATTCAGTTCTGTCAAGACTTCTCCAAAGATAATCAAATTAATATTAAAACTCATGGTCTTGGTATATATTTTTCTTTAATTAATCACATTTTGTTATGATGCAGTCTTTCACTGTTGATTGAAAGTAATTTCTGCCTTAAATAGATGAATGATATAGGAAGTTCTGGCTCGAGCTGGTTTCGTTGATAAAAATATAAGATAGCATTTATTTGTATGCATAAAGGTACTTTAATATGTGCATATTTATGTACCCAGCAGTAAAACAACGAAACAGTCGAAAAAAAAAGTCTAGTAAAGTCTTAAATTTTTTCGCTTAAATTAATCACCTCGAAAAGATGTTAACTTTTGCCAATTAAAGAGAAATTTATTATATACCATGACAATATTTTTTATATATGTATTTATGTTAGTTTTGTGTATAAAGCTATTCAAATTCACAAACATTTTTACAAGTTCATTTATTGTTTCCTTAATATATCTTTCTTACATGAATATATCCATATATGAGTTCAATTTCTGACTGAAGTCTGACTATTGGCATCGCCTATGGCATCAACTAATAAAAATAACAATGACGGACTACTGGTGCTTCTGATTTATACTAGTTGCAAAGTAAATAATGAATGGTTGGTTTCATTGGAGGGTTCATCATCAATATTTATATTTAATATAGTTAATTCATGTCTGCAAATCTTCAATATACGCAAAACTGTGAATGAAGGCCAGATAAGAAATGATTCGCAAAATTTTAAATTAAATTACCATATATGTATGTATGTATACACTCGTTTTTGCGATTTCAGCTTATTGATTGAGAAATGTAGGGTCTCGAGTTACGGTCTCAATCATCTATTTTGCGGTCTCTACTCGACGTCGTTTTTGTCAAAGTTTCAGGTCTCTTAATGGGAGTATAGCATTGGCATGCTGCATAACCAAAACACTAACATTTGTTGAGTCGGTCCATAAGAGCTATTGACATCCTCTGCTTTCTTTCTGATTCCAACGACGATTTTCAAGTACTGTTTTTCGTTTCAAACTATTTCGATGTTATCATCATTAACAGAGATGAATGGACAACAGGCAACTTTTCGATGACTTCACAATCTTCACTATTAAAGGATTAATAAAACTCAGAGTCAAGAGTTTGTCTAAACCTGATCACCAGGAAAATTCTATGTCCATGAGTTCCGTGATAGCTAAGCTTGTTCACTGCTTCCGATCAACAAAGCCTAGACATTGTCAACAATTAATAGATTTTTATTTAAAAGGGAATTTCATCCTTGCTGGCAAGCTACATAAAACATTTAAGGAATGACCAAAGGGTAACTTTTTCACCATTCCAATTTGTATGCTAATAATGTATTATGTTTATGTAAAATATAGACAGACTTTCTTAGTTTATTAGGCCCAAAGTAGGTCTAACGAAAAATTGAAATTTATGTCATGGGTTTTACTAAGCTTGCCAACTTAATTAGCAAATGCCATTTAAGCAATATATAAACAATTTTAAATATTTAAAGATATTACAAAATTAAAAGTCCAAATAACGACATTTAATAGTGCTGACTGCCTATCAAGTCAACTAACTTACCTAACTACTATCTAACGATACAAATTCTACTCGTAAGTGCCAGTCAATATCTTTTAAATCATCTGCACACGGATGCGCACACTCGAAAACGACATATTTTGGTAAAAATGGACGTCACACGCCAATTATCTTTACTTACTGATTATATGGCTTATACTCTTGTGCTAGGTATAAATAAGCTAACCATTTCGGTCAGCAGCAGTTGTTTGCAACTATCTGTAAAGGAGCAATGTTGAAATTCGTGGTAGTCTTGTCTTTTGTGGCTTGTGCCTTGGCTGGCCCCATACCCGAAGGTATGGTCAGCCTTAGCGACGATTTGAGTGGACGTATTGTAGGCGGTACACCAACCACCATCAGTTCATTCCCATGGCAGGTATCGCTCCAACGTTCCGGTTCCCACTCATGCGGTGGCTCCATCTATAGCAGCAACATTATTGTGACCGCCGCTCATTGCTTGCAATCGGTTAGCGCTTCGGTTTTGAGAATCCGTGCCGGTTCTAGCTACTGGAACTCTGGTGGTGTTACCATCTCGGTCTCTGCTTTCAAAAATCACGAAGGCTACTCCTCATCAACTTACTCCAACGATATTGCGATCATCAAGCTAGCCTCATCTCTGTCCTTCAGCTCTACCACTAAATCAATTGGCTTGGCTACCAGCACACCCGCAACTGGCGCCTCCGCAGCAGTATCTGGTTGGGGTACACTGACATCTGGATCCAGCAGCATTCCCAGTCAATTGCAATACGTCAACGTAGACATCATCGATCGTAGCAAATGTGCTTCCAGCACATACAAATATGGTTCTTCCATCAAATCCGGCATGGTCTGTGCTGCTTCCAGCGGTAAGGATGCCTGCCAAGGCGATTCCGGTGGCCCATTGGTATCCGGTGGTGAACTTGTTGGTGTTGTTTCATGGGGTTACGGTTGTGCTGTTGCTAACTATCCCGGTGTTTATACCGATGTCCCCTCTTACCGCTCCTGGATTGTTGAGAAAGCAAACTCCATCTAAGGTACTCGATATTATGGAAATAAAAATAATAAATCTTGCGATTTGAAAATATAAATTTATCTTTATTTTGATTTGTCGAATTTGAAATCATCGATTGGTTGGCATAGAGAAGGCGACTTCCTCTTACTACATCCTGAGAAATGATTTGAGTTCGTGACTCAAATTTCTCAAATCTACAGTGTGTTCATAAAATTCCGTTTTCGTTTTCCAAAGTGTACAAGTACAGCATTTGTTTGTTGCTTTGTTAAAGCTGACTTCTTTCAAAACTTCCTCCAATCTCTCGCCTTGCCTGACAAATTTTATGGCAACTTGCAGTATATTTTACAGGTACGTTGGAACATTCTCTATTGGATTGGCGTACGCTGACTGAGGTGACTGAAGTAACAATATGGTATTCTTATTTCCATTGAGTATATAGTCTGCCCTTAGGTGTATTCTTGCAGTATCGAATCCTGATTATTTTCACCGCAAAGCATTTCAACTGCATTCAGCAAACATCAAAACCTCAAATCCATGAACAGAAAGAATCCATAAACATGCACCTTTTGGGGTTGTTTAGCATGCCTTTTAATAAATATATGGTCTTTTCAAAAGGTACAAAAGTTGACTCATCAGCAAATATTATATGGCTCCAGTCACGGTTGATGTTTTCCTGCTTATGTAATATTTTTTAATGTGTGTTTTTAAATGTCGGGTTTAGATTACAGTATGCTCCATTTGATCGCAGATTACCGAAGTCTATCCCTTATTGTATTTAAAAATATATCTAATCCCAAAATTTCTTAAGCTTCCCTTATACTGAACAGTGGTTTGTTTTCAAAAAGGAGAACAATATAGCTTCGTCCTAACTTTTAGAAATGGCTAAGAACGGCCTGAATTGTGTTTAAATTTGTATTTTAGAGACAAGAGACAAAAACACACCAAAATATCAGTTTAAAGTAAATATTTAAAGGATTTTAATAAAGATGGAAAAAGGTACGAAAAAGTATCACGCGTTTTTATTATCGGTTCATTTACAGGTTTGCACTGATTTGAAGCCTTACCGCGAGATTGTCTCTTGGACAATGTCCAGTAAGGACTCCTACAATTGCAAGATGGACTTTGCTCAGGGTATGCAGTTCAGTAGATCTTCTGCGTTCTACTCTAAGCCAAAAGGATCTCGTAGTCGCACAGGATCCAGTGCTTAGGGCACGCTAGCACCGCGATGTGATGTGAGTTAACAGTCATAATGTAATCCCGCGGGAAGCTGGCTGTTAACTTACTCTATAAAAGAAAAGCAGGCACCATAGCTAGCCAGTGCTTAGGTGACGCTCGCACCGCGATGTGATTTGATGGAAAAGTCACGAATTGACTACGAATTAATATTGTGTAACTAAAATTTTTCTATATGTTTTGCTTATCTAGTAAAATCAATGTACCAAGATCCACCAATGGTGTATAACTTTTGACTTTCGAAAACATTTCAAAATACTTCTAAAACTTGTATCAATTTCGGAGAGTATGTAATACCCGGTTCCGGCTGAACTCATCACTTCCTTACTTCTTTAAACTCTCAAACTTATTCAGTTCTCTCAAGACTTCTCCAAAGATAATCAAATATATATTAAAACTCATGGTCTTGGTATATATTTTTCTTTAATTAATCACATTTTATTATGATGAAGCCTTTCACTGTTGATCAAAAGAAATTTCAGTTAATGAATGGTTGGTTTCATTGAAGGGTTTATCATTCATATCTGTAAATCTTCAATATACGCAAAAGTATGAATGAAGGCCTGATAAGAAATGATTTGCAAAATTTTAAATTAAATTACCATATATGTATGTATATACTCGTTTTTGCGATTTTAGCTTATTGATTGAGAAATGTAGGGTCCCGAGTTACGGTCTGAATCATCAATTTTGCGGTCTCTACTCTCGTTTTTGTCAAAGTTTCAGGTCTCTTAATGGGAGTACAGCATTGGCATGCTGCATAACCAAAACACTAACATTTGTTGAGTCGATCCATAAGAGCTATTGAGATCTTCTGCTTTCTTTCTGATACCAACGACGATTTTCAAGTACTGTGTTTGGAACTATTTCGATGTTATCATCATTAACAGAGACGAATGGACAACAGGCAACTTTTCGATGACTTCACAATTTTCACTACCAAAGGTTTAATAAGACTCAGAGTCAAAAGTTTGTCTAAACCTGACCACCAGAAAAAAGTCTATGTCCATCAGGATTTCCTATGTGTTCCGTGATAGCTAAGCTTGTTCACTGCTTCCGATCAACAAAGCCTAGACATGAAAATACTCAACAGTCAACAATTAATAGATTTTTATTTAAAAGGGAATTTCATCCTTGCTGGCAAGCTACGTAAAACATTTAAGGAATGACCAAAGGACAACTTCTTCACCATTCTAATGTGTATGCTAATGTTATATGTAAAATATAGACAGATTTTCTTAGTTTATTAGGCCCAAAGAAGGTCTAACGAAAAATTGAAATTTATGTCATGGGTTTTACTAAGCTTGCCAACTTAATTAGTAAATGCCATTTAAGCAATATATAAACAATTTTAAATATTTAAAGATTTTACAAAATTAAGAGTCCAAATAACGACATTTAATAGTGCTGACTGCCTATCAAGTCAACTAACTTATCTAACTACTATCTAACGATACAAATTCTACTCGTAAGTACCAGTCAATATCTTTTAAATCATCTGCACACGGATGAACACACTTGAAAAACGACATTTTTGTTAAAAATGGACGTAATACAACAATGATCTTTGCTTACTGATTATATGGCTTATAGTCTTGTGCTAGGTATAAATAAGCTAACCATTTCGGTCAGCAGCAGTTGTTTGCAACTATCTGTAAAGGAGCAATGTTGAAATTCGTGGTAGTCTTGTCTTTTGTGGCTTGCGCCTTGGCTGGCACCATACCCGAAGGTATGGTCGGTCTTAGCGACGATTTGAGTGGACGTATTGTAGGCGGTACACCAACCACCATCAGTTCATTCCCATGGCAGGTATCGCTCCAACGTTCCGGTTCCCACTCATGCGGTGGCTCCATCTATAGCAGCAACATTATTGTGACCGCCGCTCATTGCTTGCAATCGGTTAGCGCTTCGGTTTTGAGAATCCGTGCCGGTTCTAGCTACTGGAACTCTGGTGGTGTTACCATCTCGGTCTCTGCTTTCAAAAATCACGAAGGCTACTCCTCATCAACTTACTCCAACGATATTGCGATCATCAAGCTAGCCTCATCTCTGTCCTTCAGCTCTACCACTAAATCAATTGGCTTGGCTACCAGCACACCCGCAACTGGCGCCTCCGCAGCAGTATCTGGTTGGGGTACACTGACATCTGGATCCAGCAGCATTCCCAGTCAATTGCAATACGTCAACGTAGACATCATCGATCGTAGCAAATGTGCTTCCAGCACATACAAATATGGTTCTTCCATCAAATCCGGCATGGTCTGTGCTGCTTCCAGCGGTAAGGATGCCTGCCAAGGCGATTCCGGTGGCCCATTGGTATCCGGTGGTGAACTTGTTGGTGTTGTTTCATGGGGTTACGGTTGTGCTGTTGCTAACTATCCCGGTGTTTATACCGATGTCCCCTCTTACCGCTCCTGGATTGTTGAGAAAGCAAACTCCATCTAAGGTACTCGATATTATGGAAATAAAAATAATAAATCTTGCGATTTGAAAATATAAATTTATCTTTATTTTGATTTGTCGAATTTGAGATCATCGGTTTGTTGACATAGACAAGTCGGCTTCTTCTTACTACATTACTAAGCGACAACAACGGCCTGAAAAATAATCATGAACTCAACTTTCAAATCTACAGTGTTTTCCAAAGAGTAGAAAGCGTTTAATGGGAATAATTTTGTTTTTATAGAAAATAAATTGTTTTGTTAAAGCTGACTTGCTCCAATCTATCGCCTCATCTGTTACAGTCTGACAGCTTTTATGGCAACTTGCAGTTGAATTTTCCGCTTATTCTACAAGTATGTTGGAACATTCTCTATTGGATTGGCGTCTGGTGACTGTGATGGCCAATATGAAGTACCAGTATGGTTTTCTTATTTCTTTTGAGTACATAGTCTGTACCTAGGTGTCTTCTTGTAGTATCGAATCCTGATTATTTTTACCGTAAAGCATTTCAGCTGCCTACAGTAAATCTTTTTATATAATTTTATCATTTTAACGGTGTTCAGGTTTTCTGTTAAACCTTTGAAGAAAGTATGGCCTTTTCCTAACCAAACACATTTCAAAAGGTAGAACGATACAAAAATTGTTTCCTTGCTTACGTAATCTTTTTTAATGTGTGTTTTTAAAAGTCGGGTTTGGATTACAGTATGCTACGTTTGAAGTGTGTCCCGTATTGTATTGGGAGCGCAACTAAATTCTTACTGTTTGTCAATAGACTGCTCCAATAATTAGTGGTGATCGATCGAAGCATGAAGATGGTAAATTAGAGTAACGTACTCG
This sequence comes from Bactrocera tryoni, assembly GCF_016617805.1. Classification (NCBI taxonomy): domain Eukaryota; kingdom Metazoa; phylum Arthropoda; class Insecta; order Diptera; family Tephritidae; genus Bactrocera; species Bactrocera tryoni. The sequence goes on from NC_052501.1 coordinate 81,705,726, forward strand.
ATGAGGATCCGTATCAAACGCAAGAAGAGCTTGCTTCCGCATTGGAAGTCCACCACCAAGCCATTTCAAAGCAAAAACATACGCTGGGATTCAGAACAAGGAACTTGGGTTCTTCATCACTTCAATACCAGGAGAGGCACTTAATTGCGCACCTAATATTTAATGATATATCTAATACGCAAAATTCGTTTTTAGCTTTTTCTTCACGTTTCGATGTCACGTGATGCCTGATTCTTCCTGGTTTGTCATCTACGTTTCTAGTTTGTCCATAATGGTCAGATCACCTCTTCATAAATGTACAACTAGTATTTAAATACTTCCCAATTTTTTTATAGTTCATTTGTTTCCAAAAATATTTTTTACATTGAGCAATAACATCTGATAAGTCGACATTGCGAGTTTTTGAGAGAAAAGTCCTGCGAAAGACTTATGGTCGTTTGCGCGTTGGCTACGGCGGATATCGCATTCGATGGAACGATGAGCTGTATGAGATATACGACGACATTGACTTAGTTCAGCGAATTAAAAGACAGCGGCTACGCTGGCTGGGTCATGTCATCCGAATGGACGAAACAGGACCTGGCTTCGCTTGGAATCTCATCTTTCTTATTTCAGGACTTGTCGTTACACATTAAAAATATCGAAAAACTAGCTGTAAACTGTCCGAACTCGGTCGATTTCGTTCTCTAGTCCTGCGACCCGTGTAAGTTGATGCTTTTTCCTTCGGCAGCTTGAGATATCAATCCGAAATGTGCTGCACATTTATCAGAACCGTCAATATTGGACCACTCAGCATTTATCTGCCATACAGATCAAACTTTTATATGTTTTTATTTTTATTTTTGAATGCTATTATAGTTTCGGTGTAACCAAAGCTAACGGGTTTACCTGTTGAAGCTTAAATTTTAGCAATCATTTAGAATCAGCTTTGTAAAACCACAACACACAATACCGAAGCAAAGCATACATCAAGAAATGTAAACAAAGTTTTCATAAACAAGAAAAACCGTTAACTTCGGCTGCACCGAAGCTAATATACCCTTCACAGGTGCATTTCTTTTAGTAACTATGTGTCCAGTTTGTATGGAAGCTACATATATGCTATAGTAATCCGATCTGAACAATTTTTTTCGGAGATTATATTATAACCTTAAGCAGTAATCCATGTCAAATTTCGTGAAGATACTACCTCAAGTGCGAAAGTTTTCCATACTAGCCCTAGATTCCGATCGTTCGGTTTGTATGGCAGCTGTATGTTATAGTGGTCCGATATCTGCAGTTCCGACAAATAATTATCTTCTTGAAGGGAAAATGACGTTTGCAAAATTTCAAAACGATATCTTAAAAACTGAGGGACTAGTTTGAATATATACAGACAGACGGACAGACAGACGGACGGACAGACGGACATGGCTAAATCGACTCAGCTGAACATACTGATCATTCATATATAATTATACTTTATAGGGTGTCCGACGCTTCCTTCTGGGTGTTACAAACTTTGTGTCAAACTTAATATACCCTGTTCAGGGTATAAAAATGCAAAATCAGATTCCATTTGCTGAAATAAAAATAATGAAAACGCTGACCGCCTATCAAATCAACTAACTAAATTATCTAACGATACAAATTCTACTCGTACGTGCCAGTCAATATCTTTTCAATCGTCTACACACGGATGAGCACACTTGAAAACGACAAATTTTGGTAAAAAAAGACGTCATACACCAATAATCTTTGCTTACTGATTATATGACCTATACTCCCAGTAAATATAGTGCTAGGTATAAATAAGCTAACCATTTCGGTCAGCAGCAGTTGTTTGCAACTATCTGTAAAGAAGCAATGTTGAAATTCGTGGTAGTCTTGTCTTTTGTGGCTTGCGCCTTGGCTGGCCCCATACCCGAAGGTATGGTCAGTCTTAGCGACGATTTGAGTGGACGTATTGTAGGCGGTACACCAACCACCATCAGTTCATTCCCATGGCAGGTATCGCTCCAACGTTCCGGTTCCCACTCATGCGGTGGCTCCATCTATAGCAGCAACATTATTGTGACCGCCGCTCATTGCTTGCAATCGGTTAGCGCTTCGGTTTTGAGAATCCGTGCCGGTTCTAGCTACTGGAACTCTGGTGGTGTTACCATCTCGGTCTCTGCTTTCAAAAATCACGAAGGCTACTCCTCATCAACTTACTCCAACGATATTGCGATCATCAAGCTAGCCTCATCTCTGTCCTTCAGCTCTACCACTAAATCAATTGGCTTGGCTACCAGCACACCCGCAACTGGCGCGTCCGCAGCAGTATCTGGTTGGGGTACACTGACATCTGGCTCCAGCAGCATTCCCAGTCAATTGCAATACGTCAACGTAGACATCATCGATCGTAGCAATTGTGCTTCCAGCACATACAAATATGGTTCTTCCATTAAATCCGGCATGGTCTGTGCTGCTTCAAGCGGCAAGGATGCCTGCCAAGGCGATTCCGGTGGCCCATTGGTATCCGGTGGTGAACTTGTTGGTGTTGTTTCATGGGGTTACGGTTGTGCTGTTGCTAACTATCCCGGTGTTTATACCGATGTCCCCTCTTACCGCTCCTGGATTGTTGAGAAAGCAAACTCCATTTAATGTACTCGATATGATAAATAGAACAATAATAAAGCTTGCGATATGAAAATATAAATTTGGTTTTCTTTA